>NW_007784449.1:0-2796 GCF_000696425.1 Galeopterus variegatus
TAACCATTCTATTTTAAGATTATACCCTAGAATTAATAAAATGAGTGCAGAAAAATTATATTCATATACATATATGAAATTATATACATGCATACATATATATGTATGCGTGTATGTGCACACACACAGAGAAAAAGAGAAATAGAAACTAAAGGAGACGGATTATCTGCCATTATCTAAACTCAAACTAAATCATACATATGTACAAAATAACTTAAAATTATGTTTGGTGCATTCTTCCTATTTTTAGTAAAATTCTTTCCATCAAGTCCCTATGCCTTGAATATCACTGCATACATAGACTGTTCTAAGTAGCTTTACTAAAATGAGAATAATAATTCCTAATTAGAGTAACTGGAAACCTAGCAACTTTGGGTGGGGACTTTATAGCTAGGAATTACTGGGAATTCACTTGAACCGTGAAGGCAATAAATGTTAGCTTGGGTCTCTGATTCCATGGTAAAAGTTAAAATCATCTGAATGCATTTTGCTTGGATTTACTGCAGAGATCTTTGAAGGAAATACTTTGGGGAGGGTTTTTCAAAAAGAACTACTTGCCTCTAATAAATTGATTCACCATTTAATTGGGACTTTTGCTTCACTTTAACTTTACAATCACCAAAGAAGATGAGTGCATTAATTTCTTTGCTTGGATAAGAAGGAAACATAGAGAATAAGTTTATTTATTTGTGTCTGATCTACTAAGGTATTAATGCCAGGGAATTAAAAATATGTATAAATTAAGACTCATCCAGGGAAAGGAAATATCATATACAAATGTTCTATATCAGAGGGGGCATAATTAGTTAAAAAACAGAAAATCCAGTGTTACTAGAAGGTACAGATATACGGGAGCATGGTGTGAGGTGATATAAGAGAGAGTCTGATTGAGCTTAGAATATCATGTTAAAGGAAACAGTCATTATTGCAAGCAGTGAAGAATCACATTGGCCATTTTTTGAGAGTAGACTAGAGAGAAGAGGGCAAATATGAGAGATCAGTCAGGACACTATTGCAAAAATCCAGGGTGATGATTATGGCGAGTAGGAGGTTATTACGTTGCACAGGATGAAGTGACATTAGTTGTATACATAATTTGAAGGTAGAAGTGATAGTGATGGTCAAATGTGGAGGTGAGTGACCCAGAAGAATGATTCTTACACCGTGACTTGAGCTATTGCTTACTGAGCTAGAACGCCACACCGCAGGGGGAGCTTTGGGGGGGTGGGAGATCCAGATTCTTGTTTAGGACTTGTTGGATGTGAGCTGCATGCAAGTGGAGATGTTAACAGGCATTTATATATAGGAGTTTGGATTTTAATGAAGAAATCAATATATGGGTGTCTTTTAAACCCATAAGATATTAAGAGTCAATATTAGAGGAAGCTTTAATAAAGAAAAATCCCTGGCACATTCAGACTCAGATGTCAAGAGACTAAAAGAAACCAGTAAAGGTGGATTTAGACACTTAGTACATATAATGAAGCCTAAGAATAACTAAGAAACAATGAAGTACAAGGAGAAGTAAATAATTCCCAAAGAAGGAGTATTTCAGCTATGTCAGGTAAGATTAAGACTGAGTATTAGCCACTGGAAACAGCAAAATGGAGGTTAGAGTTAACCTTGAGAAAAGTCTGTTTCGGTAAAAGCTGGACTTAACTGGATTCAGGAGAAAAATGAAAAAGAGAAATCAGCACAATAAGTGCAGACACACTCTTTAGGTGTTTTGCTGTAAAGACATGCACTGAAATGAGTAAAAATGCTGGAACTATATTCTTGCATAAGGAGGAAGAAATGGGGTCTCCCCACAAGTAGAAGGGTTGATCTTCATTAATTAACCCTCCTCATTAGAAACAAGCAAAAAAACCAGAGAATATAGACGTGGGGGCATATAAATTGGTTAATGTGGTGGGAAAAGCACGTGGACAATCTCTTTTGTTTCTTTCTTCTCAAATAATTAGAAACAAGACAAAAGTGGTGATGAAAAAGATGTTTCAAATTTAAGGGAAGAATTGCTAAGAAACAGTTGACTAGGAGAATGGGATAGTGAAAACACTAAAGATAGGAAAGACTATCAATATCAGACCACTCGCGCTTGGAAGTAATATCTAAATTCACAGTGATTTTCAAATAAAACAATATTTTAAAAGATTAAAAATAAACAGGAAAATACTAACATAGGCAAAAACTCATCATGACAGTTTTGATTTAAAATTCTGCAAAGTGAAATGATTTATTTTTATTCCACTATCCCAAGTTCTGTAAAGGCAAAAAAAGAAGAGATTCATTCAAGTGTGATAAATTTGAGTGAAGCTCAAGAACTCATTGAGGCTTATGTGTTCTTTAGCTCTGAAGACTAACTTCACCGACAGATGTGTAAAGCAGACAAGAACCACAATGGCCAGTTTTAGAGTTATCCATTTTAAGCCACATTGCTATTCTCGAACTTAGTTTTATTTTTGAGCTAGTGTAATTTGTGTCTACACACAGTAGTGCATGTGAAACACTAGAAGAGGCATTGCCAATATCAACAATTTTGTATAATCTGTGGTAGTATATAGAAAAATGTTATTAGAATCCTGATCCAGACTTCTTTTTCATAATTCCAATATAGGGTAATAAGATGATTTATGTCATTTCTCATATACAACTTTCATGAGTTTCCAAAATTAGTTCAGTATAGCAACAGCAACTTTTTTTTTAGAAAGTTTGTGAAAGTTAGGACACAGTGCCTTAAAAATTGTTACTAAAAGGGCCGGCCCGGTGGCGCACTGGATAGTGCGCCACTTGGGAAGC
>NW_007784450.1:0-492 GCF_000696425.1 Galeopterus variegatus
CACAGTGCGGAAGGCAGCTCTCTGAAGTTCTGGAATAATTCAATAAGTCTGTCACTGCTCCCCCTCCCCACCTCCACCTCCGAGGAGTCTGGAATGCCCCATCCAGGAGTCCAGAGCAGGATGGATGCCAAGGAACGATCCTGATGCGAGAAATTATTCTGACGATACTTGGCCCAGGATGACTCAGAGCAGACACTGTCAGAACTGTGTCTCCTTGTGATCCCAGTGTCATCACACTAGGTGATTTTATCCTGGGAGAAAGACAGCCACCATCCAGGTTCTAGAAAAATTATTTTCTTCCCTCACTTGACTGACAGGAGCGAGGTGGCAGAAGAGGTGGGCTTTCACATAACCGATGATGTATGTCTCTTCCTCTGCGTGACTGCGACGGTGGAGATGCAAGAGCTGCACTCACAATGACTCATTGTGTCCTGGACACAGCTCGTTATCTCTCCCAGCTCGGTGTTCCCTCTCCCAGTTCACAGCATCACC
>NW_007784450.1:1060-2796 GCF_000696425.1 Galeopterus variegatus
CTGGACACAGCTCGTTATCTCTCCCAGCTCGGTGTTCCCTCTCCCAGTTCACAGCATCACCATGCACTGAGCCACTCCAGCCAGAGAGCTAATGAGTAGGCAGGGAGGGGCGGAAAGGCCTTGGCATGTGGAATTAGAAGAGTGGGATTTCATCAGCATCGTTACAATGGAGAAACTTGGGGCAATTTACCTGACCTCTCTGAGCTTCGGTTTCCTCTCACGTGGGAATTATAATGAGTATGATTATAATCCAGATGCACAGGATTTTCCTGTCCAGTACTGCTTCAGGATTTTTTCTGCATGGCCTGCTGATTTCTTTAACTGCAGAGGCTCATCTTGCCTGTCCAGGTCTGAGCCCTTCGGCCCCTCCATTGTTCTCGTTATGGGTTAGCGTTGGGCACTACAGAGCTGCCAGCTTGTATGTCCAGCCTTCCCACTCACCCAAGTCTGCCCTTCACTCCATTATAGCCATGTAACCTTCTACTTTTATAAAGAGTATTGATTTTCTAATTAGAGAAGCAATACTCATTTTTGTTAAAAATGAAAACATAGAAAACTATAAAGAGAATAATAAAAGCATCACATATCACATGCCTCAGAGACAACCACAGACACCATTTTGTTAGACTCCCTTCTTGTACATGCTTAAGCACACTTAGCAGCCAGCAATGCTGGGACAGGTGCATCCTGACTGCAGGTGGCAGTCTGTGAGCGAGACAGGTGGGTGAGAGGGCTGCAGGGGAGTGTGCTTCTGTTGGTGCAGGAGAGCCAGGATCTGCTCCTGGGGACGCCAAAGTGACCTGAGGAACTCTACCATGGAGCAGAATTACTACACAGAATGCTTACATAAATTGTATTCCAGAAAAAAAACAAAACCCCATTTTAGTCAAAGACACACTGTATTGTAAAGGGACTAAGACAGGAACTGTATCAAAAAAAAAAAAAAAAAGAGGGGAAGGGGTAGAGGAAAATGGCAAATGAGAAAGGCATCGAGGAAAACGTGGTCTCACCAGACTTTCCTTCAGTAAAGAAAAGCTTAATGAGGCACTGAAAAAACTAGAGCTCTGTCCAGAAGGAGAGAGCAGGACTGTGGTTACTAGAGGTGGGGGGGAGGATAGTGAAAAGCTGGTTAGTGGACACATAATAGCCACATAGGAAAAATAAGTTCTACGGGTGTACAGTCAAGATCGGCATCAATAATTAGTAATAATTTGTTATCAAATGGCTTTAATAAAGGAGTTCACATGTCCTCATTTCAAAGAAATGACTAAGTTTTGTAATGATGAATATCTAACCACCCTGATTTGATCATCACACATTGTACACATGTATTGAAGTATAACTCTATACCCCACAAATATGTTGTAGTGGATTGAATTATGTCCCCCAAAACTCACTGAGGCTTGAATTGTCCCCAAGTCTTATGTATTAGAAACTTGGTTCCCCCAGTGACTGTTAAGAGGGTGGGAAACTCTATTATGGTAATTGAAAAGTGGAGCCTTTAAGAGGTGATTGGATTGTAGGACCGTGCTGCAGTGAATGGATTAAAAATGGTGGTTAGGGGCGTGGTTCTGAGGGCTTTAAAAGAAGAGGAGAGTCTGCCTTTTGCTCTCTCTCCTCTCTCTGCTTCCACCATCTTGCAAAGTGAGACCCCTGGGTCACTGTCACCACCCCAAGATGGACTTTGGACTTCCCAGCCTCAGAAACTGTAAGCAATAAATTTTGTTTTTCTTTAT
>NW_007784451.1:0-522 GCF_000696425.1 Galeopterus variegatus
CCCCAAGATCCTTTTATTGGAGACTAATAGTTAGAAACTGAAATCTAGCTGCTAGGGGTGCCCATTGCTAGTCAGGTGTCACTGCATTTAGGCCCTCTCAGTGGACAGAGGTAGGAAATATATTTATGTACACGAACACACATATCTATATGTTTTGCCTGCAGATATTAACATAAATATGAGATGGTACTGATATCTCTGACTCTAATATAGTACCACAGAGTTAATTCTAGCTTTCCCTCTTGTTTATTTGTAACTTCTTACCAGTCTACCTTTTTTTTTCTTTATTTTTTTTCATTAATCTACTAGTGTTCATTTTAACTTGATTTAAACTGTGATGCTTTATGGGAAAGCAACTTCAGTGTGAATCAGAATCCCCCAGAAGACTGGTTAAAACACAGATTGCTGGGGCCGGCCCGGTGGTGCACTGGAGAGTGCGCCACTTGGGAGCACGGCGGCGTTCCCGCCGAGGGTTCTGATCCCATGTGGAGACCGGTTCCCGCTCACTGGCTGAGCGCGGTG
>NW_007784451.1:2279-2796 GCF_000696425.1 Galeopterus variegatus
AAGTTTTCTATTTTTTAAAATAAAGCTCAACAATTAATCCCACCTGATTCCTAGATTTTCACTATTGCCCAAAGATGATAGGATTTTTATGTCCCAGAGCTTTGGATTATGCCGTTCCCTCTCTCTAGAACAGTTTTGTTCAGTAGAACTTTCTCCAGTGATGGAAATGTTCCATATCTGTACTGTCCAATGTGATAGCTACTAGCTACGTGTGGCTATTGAACACTTGAAGGGTGGACAGAACAACTGAGGAATTACATTTATTTTATTTTATTTTATTTTAATTAATTTAAATCTCAATACCCACATGTGGCTAGTGGCTCCCACATTAGATAGGACAGCTCTAGACCGTCCTTACCCCTCCTCCCCATCTAGCAAAACTCTAGTCATTGTTCAAGGCCTCGTTCCGATGTCACTAACCTTTCTTCTTTTCATGCTAAGAAACAGGCCCCTCCACGGTACTCCTATAGCCCTTTATACATATTTCCAATATCTCAGTATATAGGAATGCTTGCTT
>NW_007784452.1:0-216 GCF_000696425.1 Galeopterus variegatus
AAAGGTCACAGCTTTTAACACTGTTGCATTTGGGATTAACTGTCCAACACATGAACTTTGGAGGACACATGAAAACCATAGCAAAAGTGGGGGGACCTGGGTCAGCCCTGTTAAAAAATGTTTAATTGGGAGGCCATTAGGCTGAGCAGACCCCTAGCATTAGGTTCCTATTTAAGCAAACCAAAGCCCAATGTAGGCAATAAAACAAAATTAGAC
>NW_007784452.1:2326-2796 GCF_000696425.1 Galeopterus variegatus
CCTGACACATGGCTAAAATTTTTAAATAATAGATATAAGATCTGTTTCTATTTATGTTTACTTATGTCTATATATGTTATTTATATGTTATTTTAAGACCTCTACATGGTATTGCCAAAATTAATTCATAAAAGGTCTCTATTTAGTTGGCTTGAAGAAAAATAAGTGCTTATACAAACTTAGAATTCTCTCTCAGAAGTGTAGAAAGTAACCCAAATGCTTTTCCAGTTTATACAACTTTGGTAAATTTTTGGTGAATATGCTTGTGTTATTACATAAGTATAAAGTGTTAAGATTCTGTAACTATGTTTTTGACCTAAGAAAAATGTGTAGATGGAAATGCAGTGTTCATTACTTCATGTATGTCAAGCATAGAACGAAGAAGACCGGAAGGGAACACCTCAAAACATGCCTCTGACACAGAAGTTATTTTTAAGCTGAGGGCAACTGAGAAGCAACGGGGGAAAAAA
>NW_007784453.1:0-1310 GCF_000696425.1 Galeopterus variegatus
ATACACACACACACAAATGAAGAAGAGAGAGAAGGGAAGAAAATGGAAAGCAGGGGGTGTGCGGACCCCAAGGAGGAGGGCAGGGAGCCGTGTCACCGAGCTGCAGGCGCTGCAGGCTGGACCTTGGGCTGAGGAAGGTTTCCCAGACGGCTGCGCCGCATTCCCCCACCCCCACCCCACGTCTGGGTCTCTTCCTGTGGGCGTTGCCACCCTCTGCCCTGCTTGCCTGCCAGGGTGCATCACGGGACAGTGTGGGACGGTGACCCAGGCTGACCAGTGTTTCCCTTGGGCCCCGGCCAGCCCGAGAACTGCATTTGAAGCCAAGCCCTGCCTTGGGTGGTCCTGGAAAACTTCTCCCCCGCAGAATGTCTGGAGGGTTCCAAGCCACACAGCAGGAGCCCCCTCTCCAACCCCTTCTCCAAGGGTGTTCTCTTTCAAAAGGGGCTAGAAGGACGAGGCAGCAGCCATCCCATCCTTGAATGGGGACGAGCAGCCCATGACCCAAAGAGCTGCCTCTGGTCCTGCCGACAGAGCCTGCTGCATTCAGAGTCCAGAAACACGTAAAAACAGCCTTTTTTTCCTCCTTTGAAGGTGCTAGAATGAACTGCCCTGTGCCTGAGAGCTTCTGATAAGGTCACTCTGGACCAAACTACGACACAAAGATCCAGCTGCCCTGCCTGACATTTGCACATTTTTTATAAGGTGATGTCATGTGTGGAAGGGAAGGTGGCCATTCATTGCTCTAGCCACTTTCCTAATCCTGCCCTGTCATTTTTTTATCCATCTTAGTATCCTGGCCCCCACCCTCCACCCCTTCACAGAGAAACCCATGTGAGGACGTGGATTTTCTTGTGGTTGTCTCTGTCCCTCTCATGTCTGGTGCAGTGCTTGACACAGAGCATGTTCTCAGACATTTGAATAGCATGGCATGGAATCAGTAACAGTCTCGACTGACCCATGGGCAGAAAACTCAGAGGCATTTTTTTGTCCATTCAAGGAGATTTCAGCTACAGCCTCTTTTAATTCTCATATTGTTTTTCAATCACCGGAATTGATTTCCCCTCATCCCTTTCCCCAGGGTCAGCTCCAGTGAACTGCATTAAATTGCAATTAATGTTGACATTTGTTTCCCTCTTGCTGTTTCTGTTTCTTTAAAGGGGGCACACGGGTGGTAGCAAATTGAAGAGCTAATAGTAATTGCATCATAGGGGAGGTCTGAGCATTGGTAAGGGCATCTGCAATTAAATTAGGTGACACTTCTGCCACTGGAGGATGCACTTTCTGAGCAAGGGACGCCAAGAGGGTGATGA
>NW_007784453.1:2318-2796 GCF_000696425.1 Galeopterus variegatus
GGTGACACTTCTGCCACTGGAGGATGCACTTTCTGAGCAAGGGACGCCAAGAGGGTGATGAATGCCTAAGGGGAGCTGGCTTCTCTTCAGAAGAGCTGCAGGAGATGCTACTGCATAGCACAGAAGAGGGTGTGACAGCGCCGATTATTTCCAGCGTAATTGGTTTTGCATGGCTCAAGTTTTAGCAATCGATTTCAATAAGCCCTTTTACAATTGGAATTCATAAATCTGTGTGCTCTCACCCTGTGACATCTTTTCCAGCTCTTTTTGTTGTTCTGTTGTTCTTCTCACTAGTACCTACACTCCTCATGTCACAGACATGGACTAGATGTTTTCACACGTGCTCTGTTTAAGTTGCTATGTTAAGATACAGGGCAACGAGATGGATTTTGTCCCTGCCCTTTTAGGTCCTTACAGTCTAGGAACAAGGCAATTTTGATATTGTGTGGAAAATGCTCTGGCTGGAATAAGCATAGAG
>NW_007784454.1:0-508 GCF_000696425.1 Galeopterus variegatus
TGTGTAGGTTCTTTTTTTACCAACATAATAAATGCTTATCTAACCTCTTTCTTTGGGGGTCTATCAGTAGACAGAAACACTACAACAATATTAACCCTCAGAACAACTGAATATATTCTCTCAGTGAGCAAATAAATACTAGATAATGAAATAATATTGCTGGAAGACACTTTAGAGATGATGCAGTCCACTACCTTCATTTTACACATGCTCAGAGAGGTTAAGAAATTTGTCAAAGGTGACTCAAGCAGGTGGTAGCAGATCTTAGACCTAATGTCAGGTCCTAAGACCATCAGACTCAAGCTTTCCCCTTTATGCACCTGCTGTGTGATTAGCATTGTGCTAAGCAGTCTGGGGAATACAGAAGAAACACAGACCCTTTCCTCATTTTCCCCAGTTTGACTAATATCAGATAACAGGTCTTAGTTATTGAAATAACTATTGAAATATTCAAAACTATTGAAATATGCTAATCTGTTACATTGAGAAAAGAAGGACAAACAGTGGA
>NW_007784454.1:2541-2796 GCF_000696425.1 Galeopterus variegatus
TTTCCAGAATTAATAAAAAGACCATGAAGGTGCTGGGTTTGGATACTTTAAGAGCAGTGTGTAAATAGTACTGATAAAGCCATAAAACAAGATAATGTCTAAACGAAGCAAACACATTTTCAGAATCACTGTCCACTTTGAAATTCTTACCCCTGCACTAATCAGACAGAGAATAAATAGGATCTGCCCAATTATCTAGTCTCCAAAACAGTAAATTAAAAGGCTTGAATGTTTTGAAAATTTGTTGTCTCAGAT
>NW_007784455.1:0-215 GCF_000696425.1 Galeopterus variegatus
ATGTTTAGCTGTGTCCCTGGCCTGTCGCCACTAGATGCTAGTAGGTCTCCCTCCACAGCAATTGTAACAAAAAAATGTCTCCAGACATTGCCAAAAGTCCTTTTGGGTAGCAAAATCACTCCTGGTGGTGAACCACTGTTCTAGACTAAACAGAGCCCTTCCTTGGCTACACATCTGTTTCTTAACTTTCTCCAGGTCTTCTCTGTGTGTCTATA
>NW_007784455.1:2185-2796 GCF_000696425.1 Galeopterus variegatus
GACTTAGCTTTAAATCAGGACACGGTGACTTGTCACACCTGACATAGTTGGTCTTGGTCCCTTACTTCTGCTGCAGGCTTGGATCCTGCTGGGCCCATGTTTGAAGGGGTGGACATCCACAAGAGACTGTCCCCTGACGATGCAGACTTTGTGGATGTGCTCCACACCTACACGCGCTCCTTTGGCTTGAGCATCGGGATTCAGATGCCCATCGGCCACATCGACATCTACCCCAATGGAGGTGACTTCCAGCCAGGCTGTGGGCTCAACGATGTCCTGGGTTCAATCGCATATGGAAGTGAGTTCCTTATTTTCTGCTTCATGTTTGACTCTGTTTATCCCATGTCCTTCTAAATCAGCCAGAGCTGTGAGTGCTCCCGACACCATTCAGTTCCTTATTCCCTCCTCCCCTGCGGCAGCCCTGCAACTCTGTTTAATGTTTCTCACCATTCTGCATGCCTGTTGACAGCCACCCAGTGGTCTCTGCTCTGCTTTCTCATGCTTCAAAGTCACAGTTGTTATTGATTAATTTCTTTTTATGACAAAAGAAATATGTATGTTTGTTGAAAAAAATCAAGCAATATAGAATTGCATAAGCAAAAAGTGAAAAT
>NW_007784456.1:0-457 GCF_000696425.1 Galeopterus variegatus
GCATCATATGAATTGACTGATTAGACCATTTCTAAACTGTAAATGTGGCAATTTTATACTGTTCAACCTAATTCATGGTGTCCACAAAGACAAAAATCAGATAAAGTAATTTTTAATCAATGTAGTCATATTTTAAAATAATATACTCAATAGGTCCTCCTTCAATCTTCAGACACTTTTCCAGGGGAAGTACCTCTAAATTTAAAGCAATGGGTTCAACTGTTAGTCTTAAAGAGTACAATAGATATACTGTTTTATCTTTATTTCCAGACTTTCTGGACATTCTTGAGAATATTTTATGTACTTTTCTAATTAACAACTGAACCTCTTGCTTTAACTGCAGGCACACTCCATCTGAAAGCACATCGAATACATTATTTGGAAATGTATCTGTTTAACATATGATTTAAAATATTTAAAATTATTATTTTACTTTGGGTTTTTTTGTTTGCCAGTA
>NW_007784456.1:2513-2796 GCF_000696425.1 Galeopterus variegatus
CCACCGGGCCGGCCCCTATTCCACGAATTTTTTGAAGTGCCCTCGAATGTATGTATTTATTTATAAGCCTGTCTCCTCCTATTAGAATGTTAGTTTCATAAGGATAGAAATTTTTGGTTTGTTCATTGTTGTTGATTGCCTAGAAGAGTACTCAGCACATAGGATGCTCTCCATAAATGCTTGTAAAATGAATGGATGAAAGATTGAAGGGTGATATAGTTTAGATATGTTTGTCCTCTCAAAGCTCATGTTGAAACTTAATCCACTGTGACAGTGTTAAGAG
>NW_007784457.1:0-2796 GCF_000696425.1 Galeopterus variegatus
AACCCCTTCCAGTGAGAGTACTTCAAGCAATTCTGCTAGGAATAGCAGACAGGCCAGCTGACTCAGAACTACAGTAAAGAAGGGTGATTCCGAACCAAGTCTGGGCAGTTTAAAGATTTGTCCAGCCTCCAGAAAAACAAACGGCTAAGTGGTATTCACATCCGTTATTATAAACCAGCCCGGTGCCATGTGATATAAAGTTTTTGAAATCCCAGAGAAACAGAGCAATTTATCAAATGCCGTGTCAAGAACTTTTGCAAGATCCATTTTCACTGTTTGTTTATCTTTGGTTTAATCCTATTTGAATTAGCAAAACCAGAAGCATGATGTAGTTGTCTTTATGAAAATCAACTACTGGAATTCCTGGGAATTAAATTAACCAAGAGAATGAAGACAACACAAATTCACTATTTCCTTTTTTCTAACATATTTAGTTAGTAAAATAGTTAGCTTACCAGGCTAGATAAAGCTACTCTCAAGTCTCTAATCCATGTGAACTCTCTCCAGGTAAAGGAAGTTCAACAATCCATTGTCACTGGGGGAAGCCAACGTGTTCACAGACAATGAATACATCATAGTGACATTATAGACTTGACTATATCCTCAGGTTAAAATCGACAACTATAACGGGCAGGGATGCTATGGAAAATATTAAGAATTCTAATAGTTATTACCATATGGAAGTGTTACTAAAATTGTGCTGGTGATAATAATGATAACAATGGAAAAGTTAACATTCAAAATAATAAAACAATCTAGTTCAAAGATATCCAGAGTCAGGGATGTAACTGTGCTATGTATAGGAGATTTGATTTCAATATTCATGACCGTATGGTCCATCTGATTTGCATTTCCCTATCATTTTCCCTAATTCCACTCTGATTGAATAAATACCACATTGTGAATGGCCATCAATTAAATTATTACACTGACAGCAGACATAACAACAAAGGCATAATAATACCTTTTTACCTGCAGACATTCAGGGCTGAAGGATATGAACTACACACAAAAAATTTTTAAATGCATCTTACCTAATATCTGAGAGATCACATTTGTTTCCAGCAATAGCCATTACAATGTTTTCTGGACCATGTTCTTTCAGTTCTTTGACCCATTTCTTCAAAGTATGAAATGAATCCTAAACCAAAAGTGTAAATGAATCATTGGAAAGACCTGTCAATATTATATTTCAACCAAATAGAAATGCAAACTCAATTCAATTTAATGGAGAAAAATATTTTTAGAAGACTCACGCAGATTAACATACTACCCCTATCTAGGCACAAAAGTTAACATTAGTTAACTTATACTTAAATAGCCTATTAAAGGTCCTTTTTCTAAAATTAAAACTTAATGAAATTAAGAAAATCATATCAGTAATTTTCTTCTATAAATAATATTTGCTTAAAACTATAGGCCCGACTCCACATGAATAAGGATAACAGGACTAAATGAGTGTTCACACCCATGTCAGGAAAGAAATATATATTTTTAGTGTCCTGTTTTCCTTTCGGCCCTTCACTCACAACTGTCCACCAGGAAACAAGCCAAGAAAGACAACACACTTAGAGGTGGTCAGGAGCTTACGGATGGAAACTAGGCTGGATCATTAAACTAACAGTCTCAGCACAGAGTCAGCACTCCAGAGAAAAAAGTAAATAATTCAACTTGCAGGATTGGGGAAAAAATGTCATCATACCACTGCGGCTATTTGTTGATGGATATCCTACAGCCTCAATATGATAACTAAAAATATATGTATATTGTTTATACACAAACACACACACACACACATATATATATACACACACACATATATAAACATTATCCTTGGCATTTTAAGTAACATGACTAAAACGCTAATAGAAAATAAGTATCCTATAATTATAAAACATGCAGAACTTAAAGTAATTTTCCTTTTCTTAAGAAGCTGACATTCTGGAGCATAGAACTAGGAGGCGTGACCCTTCCTCTACAAACAGTCAGTTTTAAAAAGGAATGTTTATTTAATTTAGCAGATCAATCTGAGGTGTTTCGTTGGGTGAAATAAACTCAGTGTTCACTATCCCCGACTACCACACTATGAAATCTCATTCCAGGATGCTGGCACAACTCAAGCAGTGAGTCTCTGCTTTGGTCTAAGACAGACTCACCATAGCTGGTGCCGAACTTCTAAGGAGGAGTCCTTACCTGTTTGGTAATATCATATACAATGACAGCCGCAGCAGACCCTCGGTAGTACATGGGAGCCAGTGAATGGAACTGTTAAAGAACAATGAACAGTTTCAGGCCACTGTGAACAGGTTTTACGCAATCCCAAATTAAATATAAAATGTTTATCCTACATTACCCTTACAGGATCCCTAAATTCCCCCTAGAATTTTTCCAGGGTTCATATTAGATAATAAATTTTCCTTCCTGCCTGCACATATGTTTGTGGTTTGTAGATCATGAAATCTACTCATGGACAAAGACCAAAAACAAATTTTATTTTATCTATTTTTTTTTACTGAAACATAGATGATTACACATATTTGTGGAGTACAGAGTTGAATATCAATACCTGTGAACAATGTGTGATGATCAGTCAAATCAGGATAATTAGCATGTTCATCATTACAAAACATAACCATTCTTTGGGACCATTAACCAATTTCTCACGAACCCCTTCCCTCTTACCCTCCCCCTTTTCCACCTTTAGTAACCACAGCTCTGTTCTTTCCTTCTGAAAGTTCAACATAACAATTTTTATTTTAAATGTTGCCATCCTGTGAATTTTCTTTTTTCTACTGC
>NW_007784458.1:0-2796 GCF_000696425.1 Galeopterus variegatus
GTGGAGACTTGATCATGTTTATCATCAAAATAGAGGCCCCTCTAAAGGACTGGGTATGAAAGGCAGACCAAAAGTTTCACTCAGTTGTAGGGATGGGAAAACATGCCACAGTACAGATCACAAAATAGCTGCATAATAAATACTGATCGGTTTATGAAGAAACATATTCTTAGAAGCCAGTTGAGCATCACTCTTGTGATGGTAACACTGACTTACATTCTCCTGGTTCTCACTGGCACAAGACAACTTTACAGACACATACATATTGCACAAAACTCTATGACAGGTTTCCACAGGGGATGTTTCTACCTCTGCTGTTCCCCACAGAAGGTTAGACAGAAGTTTCCTAAGTCGTTGTTCGTTGTGACCTAGTGTTTTTCCTCCTGTGAAGGTCCATGAGTCTATCTCTTCACTTCATTGGCAAACTCTAAGTGGCATCAGGTGGCCCTTGTCATGCATGAGAATCATTTAATACAGAAGCAACTGCTGCAGTGGTGACTCCTTCCTTTTGGCAGCAGTCTTTGAGCCTTTACAAAAGTCCTCAGGAACTCAAAACAGCAGATATCCTTTTTGAAAATGAATAAACCAGAATCAGCTTGCCCATCCTCAGAGGAAGTTGACTACGGTCATTATTCTTTTGAGAGGAGTTGTTAACTTTTCAGGGTAGCTTGATGTTCCCCTGCCAGTACAACTTCTCTTCCACTTTTTTCTTTTTCCATCTGCAGAGAAGCAGCATCTTAAAGGTCTTCCTGAAGGTTCTGTTGCAGAGGGCATAGCAGATGGGGTTAACAGTGCTATTGACATAGCACAACCAATAGCCCAAGTGCCATAGGGTGACTGGGACACACTTGTCACAGAAGGTGGAAACCAGGACCATGATATTATAAGGGGTCCATGTGATGATGAAGGCCAGGAGAACGGCACTCAAGGTCTGGGCTGCTTTCCTCTCTTTGACTAGGACCATTCTCTTTCGTTTCGTCATTTGATGGCTGAGGTTGGGATCGAGGCCTTTTGTTGAAGGGTCCTTAGACACTGGGAAGGAGCAGGGCATGATTTTCACCTTGTGACAGCCATTGTTTGTCTCCTGGGTCCTGTCTGCTTTTACCACCATTCGGAATTTATAGGCCACACATTTCTGACTCTTGGATCTATGAGCAGCAGCTGGAGGCAGAAAGTATTTTGGGGTGTCATAGTCATTTGTTTCAGTTTGAGCTTTCACAAAAGTTTCCTTGGTCTCTTCAGCACTGAATTCTTCCCTTGGGCTTTCCTTGGTCTGACTCTTGTAGACCACTTGGAAGACAGGGTCAGTGCTGGGCTTGTCCTCGTCCTCTGAGGAGGGGTAGCTGCTACAGGAAGTGAGTTGCTCAGATTTGGCCCAGTCGGCGCTTGGGCCAGGGTCTTGGGATGGCTTCCCAGTGGTGGAGGTGCTCCTGCGGGAGGATGACCAGGAGGCCTGGTTCCTTTCTCTCTGGGTCAGGGTGGGTCGAGGGCAGCGAAAGCAGGATCTAAACAGAGCACTGTGAGCAGGCTTTCTCTTCTCAGCTTCAGTAACAGAGTCAGAGCCTTGGAGGTCAGCCAGGTCCTTGGTTCGCTTCTCTGTTTCCCGGTAGATTCGGCAGTAGAGGATGGTCATAACAGAAACAGGGATGTAGAAGGCAGCAATGGCAGTGCCAAAAGTAATGGTGGGCTCAGAGAGGAACTGGATCTGGCACTCATCTGGTGGAACCGTTCGCTTCCCGACCAAGTATTGCCAGCAGAGGATTGCTGGGGCCCAGAGGATGAAGGAGATCAGCCAGGCCAAGCCAATCATGATGCCAGCCCTCTTTGGGGTTCGCTTGGCTCTATATGTGAGAGGTCTTGTGATGGAAAAGTAACGGTCAAAACTGATCACCAGAAGGTTCATGACAGAAGCATTGCTGGCCACGTAGTCCAGTGCAAGCCAGAGATCACAAGCCAGGCTCCCAAGAGCCCAGCGTCCCATGAGGATGTACGTAGTATAGAGGTTCATGGAGAAAATCCCAATGATGAGATCTGCACAGGCTAAGCTGAGCAGGTAATAGTTGTTAACTGTCTTGAGCTGACTGTTGACTTTGAAGGAGATCATGACCAAGACGTTGCCGACAGTGGTGATCAGGCTTACCACAGCAGTCACAGCTGCGATGGTGATGACCTCCCACAACCCATGGCGTTCCAAAGGCTGGTGATTTACTGGGGTGTCATTGACAGAGGTTGCATTGAAGTAAGATTCCCCTTCCATCCTGGTGCAGAAATTTACACTAGGACTAAGTCTTAGGTTCTAGACTGTTCTCTTTTCTATCACCTCTTCTTGGCCAGCATCTGGAAGAGAGGAAAACACATTAGCCCTACTCACCAGCTTGACTTTCTTTTCTACCCATTGTATATCATTTCTAACAGAATATTAAATGTGGCCGCATACAATCAGAGCAAGATGCTAAAATCTCTGTAAGGTTTTGATGACATTTTTTTTTTTTTTTTTTTGGCGGCTTTCCAATATGGGATCCAAACTTTTGACCTTGGTGTTAAAACATAATAACATTTTTATAATGGCATCATTCTTTTGCTTCTTTCTGTTGTCTTTCTTTTTTAATAACAAAGATATAGTAACACCTTTTGCTTTTTATAGTTACCAATGTCTGAGTGCCCTTTTTATGCATGAGGCTGCTGCCCTCTTGTGGCAGCTTTTTAAAAAGGGCTGGGAAGATAAAGAGGACAAAAAAAGAAAAAGAAAAAAAATTGTATTGTTGAGGAGCAGAAAAGAGAGGAAAGCAGGGACAT
>NW_007784459.1:0-400 GCF_000696425.1 Galeopterus variegatus
GGTCAAATTCTTTTCAATATTTTTAGGGCCTGGTATTCAGGAAATGGGTAACAGCATTCAGTGACTTTCTTAAGGATACCTTTGTTAGTCATGATATGCTCTTCAGAGGACTTTGAAGATTTGAATAAATAAATTCAACAAACAAAATAACATGGTTAAATCTTTATTATTCAAAGATCAGCCCAAGGGGCAGTTTCCCCTTCAGTCTCCTGAGCCTACAAAAGAAGGATTTCATTGAAAAAAAAAAAAAAAGAAGAAAGTCCACAAAATAAACCTCAACAATCCTCTAACCTTGTGCCATCACCCACTATAGCAATGTGGTTTTTGTGCAGCAGAGTATTAAAAATCCAGGTGTGGGGGCCGGCCCGGTGGTGCACTGGATAGTGCGCCGCTTGGGAAG
>NW_007784459.1:2098-2796 GCF_000696425.1 Galeopterus variegatus
TTCAATTTTTTTTTAAATTGAAAATGTTTTTATGTTCTCTCTCAACAAAGACTTGGCTGCTAACGCCCAAACTGGATTTAGATGAGTGATTTATTTTATGGCAGGTTGTACAAAAGTAGTAAAAAAAAAGACTGTCTAGCTCTTCTGCTGATTTACTAAATCACTTGATCTCTTTCATTCCAAACCACCCCACCCCTCAAATGGTTGTAGTGTTTTAATAAAAAGCAGCCATCTCATTGATCTGAGACTCCATCCTTCCAGACAATGTCTTCTCTAAATCCTTTGAGACAGCTTGTTAAAAGGACCTTAATCTTGTTTCCAACAGGACAAAGTCCTTATCCTCTGGTACAGATAGATCTCAGTTTTTGGAGCTCTACGTCTCTACTCCGGGGCCAATTTGTCTTCTTGCTGTATTAGAATTCTGTACACTCTGTGAGCCCAGGGGAAAAGTCTTAAGGTTTTACTCCAAATTAACTGGATTTACCTAATAAGTTACTTAGGTTATTGGGGAAATGAAAATTTAGACTGATCAAATATTACAAAGAAAGTCAGCAAGGGTGAAAACACCAACTCAAAGAAATCTAAAATTAGAAATGAAGAAGGAAAGGCTTTTCCTTGAATTGAAGTTTGGCAGTTTGGGGGATGAAAGTCAAAATTATATTCTGTTATAATTAATTTTTTGTAGTTAATTTTTTTTT
>NW_007784460.1:0-1820 GCF_000696425.1 Galeopterus variegatus
TTTTTTCCCCACAAAAGCAAGGACTGTTCCAATTAACAGTGTTTTCCACGCGAGAAAAGAGAAGCCAATTCCTTATAATTTGGTAATCATAAATACGTAGCTCTCAAGGGTAAAACTAAATGAAGTCAGTTTGACTGAGGGCCAAGTAGTTTATTTCATGATGTCCGATTTAAGTCATCTTCATCAGTCAATGTAACATTTTGGGTTCATGACTGTAGGATGGTCTAAGTTTTATTTCCTTTCTGCTGCTGTTCCCAGAAATTACTATTCATATATTTCCTAACGGAGTGCTTTAATTAGCCAGGGTCTCTGAAAGTCTTATACACTCAAAAAGGTGTTTTGGAATAATTAAATGATACTTAGAGACTGAAGGAACTCACAATTCATCAAACTTATTAGAAGCACAAAAGAAAGATATGAAAAGTCCCTGCAATGTTGCAAAAGTATACAATAGACTGAAATCATGATCTACTAGATAATGTGAAGAAAGTTTTAAAAGTTGAATATTGGTGAAATTTTCTCCCTCATGAGTGTTTTATTGTCTGACCTACATATTTTTTTTCAGGCAAGCAGAACTTTCTATTGAATTGTTACCATTCATCTTTTTAAGTTGTTGTTACATAGCTTTTTTTGGAATTAAAAACTATAATTTTTTTATTAGTGATGCATTTACTTAAAAGTATTTGTATATTAAAGCCTGGGGTCATATGATGATTTATAAATTTACACAAAATACTTTTTCTAGTTGCTTGTACTCTGATAACTTGGAAGAAATATAAAACGCAGAGATGTTTATGAAAGATGACATTTTTTCTTTACTTACAAGTATCAGAGGCATATGATTCTCAGAGGTGGTATGCTAAGATAAGATTTTAATATCTATGTTAACTAATATTATCCTGGAAGTAGACAAGATATTTCTGGAGCAGTGAAGATTACTTATTACTTACAGGAATAACTATATCATTCTCATTTGCCACAGGGTAATCTGATGAGAGCCAGATGTCTTCCTATACCTACCTGTGTCAGTACTGGAAATGAAGAACCGCAGAAATATGAATCTTGGAGTTTTCTCAGGAGAAGAATCATTGTCAGGGAGAAGAATCATTGTCCCCTCACTCCTTCTGAGAGAGGAAAAAAATTTTACTCCGAAATGTGAACAAATTCTTCTCTGAAAAATAGTGGGAAAGATTCTGGGTTCTTGTTACTTGGAATGTAAGTAAATGTCTCAAGAGGGAAGATAAACAAGGGTTTTTAAATTTAAAACATGATATTTGTCTCTTTTTGGAAAGTAATCACATAGGAGAACAACTCTAAATCCCTTTGGAAGTTTCTTGGCTATTAAGTCATCTTTTCCATCATTCCAGAGCTTCTCCCTGAGTAAGAGAAGATTTATATCCTTTGAATGGGAGCAAATGATTTTGCCATTAAGGAAACAAATGGTTGCAAGTCTAACACCCATGACATGTAAGGAGCAAATATTTTTGGGAGAAATACAAGCAAACATTCTCTATCTTACAGTATATGAATATCCACAATGCTGGAGGCCAGGATTTAGAAGGAACATTGAGGAATCTAGGTGGGACTTGTCTTCCCTTAGTGAAGTAACTGAATCCAATAGAAAGTTTTTAGAATTTTAGAAACAATGAGCCAGGTAAGTTCAAGGCAGATATATTTATGGAAAAGGGCCTTGTGGTGCCGTTCAATTAGAATCAAGGACATAAATCCAGTTTGCTTAGTTATTTGGTCAATCATGACTGTGGGACATAAGGGAAACTTTCCTTCCTTAAGTGAATATAAAAAAGGACCTATTTTTCTAT
>NW_007784460.1:2439-2796 GCF_000696425.1 Galeopterus variegatus
GTGGGACATAAGGGAAACTTTCCTTCCTTAAGTGAATATAAAAAAGGACCTATTTTTCTATCGGAAAAAATGAATAAAATATTTTCTATTTTACTTTGGATTAGTTGCAAAGTTTTAGGAAATAAACTTTATTTATTTATTCATTCATTCATTCATTCACTTATTTTTGCAGCTTGTCGTTAAGGAGATCCAAACCCTTGACCTTGGCTTTATAACATTGTGCTCTAACCAACTGACATAAACAGCTAGCCCACAAACTAACATTTTTACAATAATTTTATTGATATATAATTCACAGTGTACAATTCATCCATTTGTGTATAATTCAATGATTTTTAATATATTCACATAGTTGTA
>NW_007784461.1:0-333 GCF_000696425.1 Galeopterus variegatus
CCAGCCTTGTGATAAACTTTTAGCATGCGAGACACTTCTCCATTTCACCATTTCTGGCACAGAGCTGGATTCATAGCGGGTGTTCAGTAAATACTAGTGGGTTGGTTTATTTTATTTCAATTGGTTTTGTGTCTGAGGATTCTACAGTATCACAATACTGTGATAATAAGAAACACATCCCAGGGATGTAACACAGGCTATCCAGTTTTCTATTTCTTGACTTTTAAATATTTCTACATACTCTTAGTTCTCTCTTAATAGTTGCATGTTACATTCAGTTTTAGTAGCTGTAGTAAACTTGCACCCTATAGTTGTCCAAGAAGAGTACTTCTG
>NW_007784461.1:1387-2796 GCF_000696425.1 Galeopterus variegatus
CGACACTGAGGGTTGCGATCCGTTGCCGGACACGGAAAAAGAAAAAGTTAAAAAAAAAAAAGAAGAGTACTTCTGTGCACTCTAGGAGCCTTGAACCTTCCTTTGAAGGATTATTTTCCAGAACAGAAACTATTCTAAATGGTAACTATCCCTGCACCATCCAGCCCACTGGAATGAAGTTGTTTGTTTGGTGGGCTCCTCCAGGGTAATCCACACAAAACTCCGTTCTGGTTTGGTAGCAGACACTGTTGGCGCTGTGCCCAGACATGCTTGGATCACGTTGACCAGTTCTGTGCACCCATCCTGCAGCTCCTCTAGCCTGTTTCTGAAGCCTTGCCTCTGTCACCTTCTTTGAAGGATTGCCCTCTTACCAAGTGAACTGTAGTACCTGGGAGTTTGTGTCTTCCTGTGACAATTGGTAGCCAGTACAACTGGGGTGGAGATATGAAAGCTCAGCTACCTTGCCTTGGCGGTAAGGAGGTGCAATTGACATTCCAGAAGTCCCCCCTGGGATGTACCCAGACAGAGAGTTCGCCTGAGCACACACCCTGGCCTGGCCTCTCGCCTTCTCTGCCTGCTCCCCGCACTCCCTTACAGATATCTCTGAGAGCATTTCATCAATGAATCACATGTCCAGGAATCCTTGCCTTAGGATTGCTTTGGGGGGTGACATGGCATAAGACAAGGCATTTGGCTGGATGCTATTTAGACCAGAAAATACCTAATTCTCTCTTTTAAGCATTCATATTGGTGTCCTGCATTCTGCCCTAAATCTTCTGACCTGGGGATTCCCCCTTCTCAGGGGTGATAACCTGTCTCCTTCCCTTCCCCACTGGCTCATTCCCATCAGTAGTTTCTGCTGGCAGCCCACACACTTTCCAGCTCCCTCTCTCCTTACTTATTAACCAGACTTGACTCTATTTCCAATTCAACAGGTATTCAATATTCAACAGTTCACTATCGAACAGGTATCTCTTGAGTCCCTCTTCTGTGCCACACATTCCTCTAGCTACTGAGGGTACAGCTGTGAATAAAACAGACAAGGTGCTTGCCCTACCAGCCCTTATGTTTCTCTTGAGGGAAGAAGACAAGAAACAAGTAAGCAGGTGAAGAAGCAAGGTGTCTTGCTTTAAGATAATGGCTGTGAAGGAAATCAGCTAAGTGGTGTGTTGAAGGTGTGCGATTGAGAGTACGTGGTGGGGGTGGCAGCTGCCTGAGCCATGTGCACCTGTTCTGCCTCCCTCTTACCCTTCAGCCCCCAGCATGTCTAGCCACACCTGCTTCTAAAAAGAACACCACCTGCCTCTCTATACATGCCAAAGACACTGTTCTGTCTTCATCTTTCTTGCATTGATGCACATCTTTGAGTGGCATTTTAGTAGGCTTAATTAAGACTCTGGATGTTCGTT
>NW_007784462.1:0-770 GCF_000696425.1 Galeopterus variegatus
GAAACAACCCAAGTACACATCGAGAGATGAACGGATAAACTAAATGCAGTATACACACACAGAATATTGTTCAGCCTTAAAAAGGAAGGAAATTCTGATACACATTACAGCATGGATGAACCATGAAGACATTGTACTTAGTGAAATAAGCCAGTCACAAAATAAACTAGACACTGTGTGATTTCACTTAGATGAGGTATCTAGAGTAGTCAAATTCATAGACAATAGAAGGGGGGTACCAGGGGCTAGGGAGAGAGGGGATGGGGAGTTGTTTAATGGGTATACAGTTTCAGATTTGCAAGATGAAAAAGAATTCTGGAGATTGGTTACACAATAATGTGACTGTAGTTAATGCTACTGAACTTTTCACTCAAAAATGGTTGAGATGGTAAATTTTATGCAGTGCGTATTTTATCACAATTTAAAAAATAAGAATAATAATGACAGCAGCCGTAACTATTTACCAAGCACTATTCATTATATACCAATACCATTGTGTCAGGCCTGGGGATGCACACCATCTTCCCAAACCCTCAATTCCATGGCTCTGGCCCCAGGAGACCTACACTAAGGTCAGGTTCATTCACATTACACCGGTAGAAGTTTTGGAGAAACAGGCTCGGGTTCAAGGCAAGGAAACACTTCCTGAGAGAAGAGTCACAGAATGGAAGCGGCACATACCCATCCCTGAGGGCTGTCAGGTGGACACTGCCCACTTAGCAAGGCCTTTTAAAGAAGGTCTTTGCACCCAGAAGAGGCTGGCGCTATCC
>NW_007784462.1:2332-2796 GCF_000696425.1 Galeopterus variegatus
CTCGCCCCACAGCAGGGTCCTGGGGCCCACATGGTCCTCTCTGCAAAGAGATTTGATGACTTTGTGACATGTTTGAAGAGGTTTTATTTTTTCTGTGTTCCCATCCTTCATCCCAGGACTTCTACTTCTATAAATTTGTGACACGTTTCAAGAGGTTTTATTTTTTCTGTGTTCCCATCCTTCATCCCAGGACTTCTACTTCTATAAATTTATCCTAAATAAATGATCTGAAATGCAAAGACTTGTACAAAGAAGTTCCACCAAAGCTTTCATTTCATATATCCACTCACGCACACATCCCCACACAAAACAAAAACGGGGGATAAGTAGACAATCCCACACCCGGTGCGGGTAAAGCCAGCGTCATACAGAGCAGGCTCAGGCACACGCAAAGTCCACCTCAGTGGCCTGGACCCATGAATGGTGTTTCTTCCCTCTACCCTTCTGTATTTTGTAAATTATCT
>NW_007784463.1:0-443 GCF_000696425.1 Galeopterus variegatus
GTCGGGAAGGAGGTCCAGAGAAGGAGGCATCCAAGCTGCATGTCAACAAGCAGAGGTGAAACACTCCAGTTGGGGCACCCCGGTGTAGGCAGGGACTCTAAGGCAGGGAAGACCCAAGGACTTTCAGTGGAGGAATCCGGTGGGAACAAGAAAGTAACTCACATTTATGGAGCTCTGACACATTTTGTCTTCACAAGCTGCAAGGCAAGAATAATCACTCCACTTTTACTCATGATGTAACAGGGCTCACAGGGATGCAAGGTCACACACATAGTAAGTGGAGGCTGGGCATTTAACCCAGACCTGTTTGCCAAAGGGGCAATATGCTGGAGGCACCTTGTCAGAGGATGTCTTCATTGCTGGACTGCGGGGTTTTGACTTATCCAGAGGGGACTAGAGGGCCTAGGATTCTGCTAGGACAGGCACAGGACAGACTCTCTTGG
>NW_007784463.1:2330-2796 GCF_000696425.1 Galeopterus variegatus
AAAAAAAAAAAAAAAGACAAAAGGGAGGGGGAGTGGGAATAAAAGGACTCTCCTTGAAAGTGAGATTGTCTTAAGGCTGGAAGAGGCAATTACTAGAACTGTCTTGGAGGTTGTCTGAGATTGTCTTTTCTGAGAACCAGGTTTTGAGTGCCCCCTGCCCCTTATAGCCATGGACTTGTAGGTTCCTGGGCCTCAGATCCCCAGCCGCTCAGTCTAGCTCTAGTCCCCAGACCCCTCCGACCCTGTCCTGGCCTGGCCCCATGCAGCCCCAGTCCCTGAACCAGCAGTGCCCCAACATCCCTTTTAGCCACTCAGAACATCTGGCATTCTGCCAGGACTACCGCAAAATTCCCAGTACTCAGGCTCTCTGGGAGAGATGCAGGGCTTTCCCCAGACCAGGCTGAAAAAGTGGAGACAAGTGGGCCAGGGAGGGAGAAAGGGAAGCAGACGCCTGCAGAGTGATCCT
>NW_007784464.1:0-491 GCF_000696425.1 Galeopterus variegatus
AAAAAGTGGGAAACCAAGGAGAGTGGTTGAATGGCAAATAACATCTCAGTAAAATCAACTCCCCTAAAATCAAGGTTTTATTTATTTATTTGGGGGTGAGAAATTAGAAGCATTTTCTGATGAAAAAATCAAGAAAAAAGAGGATAAAGTTTAGTGCTTTACTAGTGAAGCTTCACTTTTTCACTCACAGCATGAACTTATTTATATGGTAAAGGCTGAAATTTAACCTTGTTTTGTGTATATCGTTCCACTAATTCATTTGGACAGGCCCAGTGTGGGGATTAGGAACATGGGCGTTGCTGCCAGGTGGAATCGGGTTCTGATTCTTCCCTTACTTGCTCTCCAAACAAGATGCTTATAGCTACTTCATGCATCAGTTTGCTCATTTTGTTTAAGAACAGGATGTATCATCCAAGTTACAAACACCCTATTTAAGGCCAGGAAAATTTAGAGAACTGCTTTTGTAGAGAAGACGTTATTTCCCCCTTTAT
>NW_007784464.1:2222-2795 GCF_000696425.1 Galeopterus variegatus
CCAATTAGTTTTGATACATCTTTTATATATCCTTTGAGAAACTCCAGGGACCTTGGAATTCCTCAAAGTTAAAGTTAAAATGTTGAGCTTTCAGAATTTGGTGTTGGAAAGTTTTGTTAAATAACAAAAGGCTTAAAACACTTAGTTGAATAAACTCACAAATTATTACAAAAAGTAAAACCAAAGTGACAAAGGGTTTTAAAGGCAGAGAGCACAAGAACTTATCATGAAATAAGTTTTTTAAACCGGTTATCTAAGAGACAAAGAAAACCTTTTATAATTTTGCATCAAGAGCAGTTAAGTGAAAAGACCTATAGTAATCCTGTTTGATTAGTAAACCCAGGCAATGATGTGTGCTGATAAGAACATTTTTATACATTCAGGTTAGTAAATAGGCATCCATTTACCAGAGCAAATTATACAAAGCCTAGTTTGAGTTTTAGCTATATTTACCAAATACGTATTTATGGTTTCCCAGCCAAAAACTTGGTGTGTTAGATCTATACCCTTACCAGTTAATGCTAACTAGGGCCTATGTGATATTTGGCATAGGTTTCTTTTCACTAGCCATTT
>NW_007784465.1:0-2795 GCF_000696425.1 Galeopterus variegatus
AAATGTGTGGACACAGTAATTTGCTTTTGTAATCTTAATTGTGCATAAAAACAAACAAAAACCCCAAGCTAGTTATTTTAAATTTATCTTATAAACACCAATTAACATTAAAATGGCATATTTTCTTCAGTGTCCTTGTTCTTTGGTTCTACTTGTATTCTCGATACAATATTGTTTTTCCTCAGATGATTAAATCTACTTATTTCTAAAATATTATTTGAACGTGAGCCGACCTATGTATTTATCCTCATCACATTACTTCCTAAGTTTTCTAAATAGTCTTTGCCTTATAATTTATGTTTCTGAACTTTTCTGGAATTCAAGGTCATTTCAGCTGTTTATGCCCTTTCTGATATGTATAATGTTGGCAAAATAAATTCACATATTATACTGGGTTGGGCTCCAAGTCACAGGAAATAATTAGGGATGTTAGATTTTCCAGTAAAAATCCTATCAAATTCTCCAGGAGACTGTGTTTAGGAAGGGATGGTTCTATCAAGTTGTAACTTACTGGAGATTATGATTACCTCATCTTTACTTACATATCTGAATGATCTGACTTGTGTATGGTGCACTTATGTACATGGTTAATTTGGAGCCAGCACAGATAATTTGTCTTTGTGTTTGTGTGTGTGGCAAAGAGCAAACATTTAAAAATTATTTTGTATAGGAATGTACATGATATCCTAAAGTTGCTATCCAAGATATATTGGTTTTCTCCTTTTAATCTTTGAGAAAAGATTACTTTTTCTGTATTCCATAAGCTGTAATTTATTAGATTTGTGGCTCTTTGCCATTTCCAAAAATCTGGGATTTCAAATAGACTCAGAAAGATTCATAGGCTACTGCATGCTGACCAGTAAGTCAATCTCCTGTGACTGTTAGATGTTAACCAATGTGTGATGTTGTACTGTTTGGCAAGAAAACAATCAAGAAGAAAGAAACATGGGAAATAAGGTGTGAAAAAATGCAGTATATTATACTGTAATGGTCTGTGATGTTAGAGTACCCGGTGTCATGTCTGAAGTAAAGAGCCAAGAATTCAGGATTCTTGAACTTAACCCTGAATTTCTTCTGCTGCTGAAAGTTTGACATAGTTAGCCTTAATCTAGTTATAGAATTTTTATGTCAGAAGAGATAATTTAATAAAAATGACAATTTTCAAGGTAAGCAAATTAGTGCTGGCGCGACACCGATGGTTGCGATCCCGTTGCCGGTCACGGTGCAGGTGCGACACTGAGGGTTGTGATCCCGTTACTGGTCATGAAAAAAGACAAAAAGGAAAAAAAAAACAAAAACTAACGCCACCTTAAGTGACATTACAAGTGGATTAATATGGCAGAAGACGGCGCGCCAGGAGGAAGTAGGGTGAGAGTGTCTGCGGGAACCTTGCCTTAGCCCTTATTGGCCGCACTCGTGAACACTGCGTGATTGTAATAGATAGGCATTGAGACAGGCCCCTTAAGCTGATTGGAGGATGTAAAAAACCTGCCTTCCCCATTTACCTTTAAAAACAAGTGCTTGTGTGCTAATAAACGGAACTGCCTCGACAGAACCCCCACCGCGTCTGAGTGACCTTTAATGCGGCTGGTTTGGGGCCGACGGTGTGCTCACCTCTCTTCACGGCTCTCTTCCCCCATCTCCTTCCAAAGGGGACTGGAGGGAAAGAGGAATCCGGACCGTTTGCTCGCTCACCAGAAGGAACGAGGCTAGTGCTGTTCGGGTTGGCCGGCGGCAGACCCGACAAGTATAGACTTCCTTACTCAGGACGTAGACCATAGCTACCATATATTATGAGTTCTAAGGATGGGAAAATAAATTGAAAAGGAGTGTTGAAAGAAATTAATGGTAAAATACATGTAGGGATTATTTAAGCAAATGTAGTAGGAGAAAATGTGAAGTAGATTTATTTATATAGGTGACATGGAAAGATTAAGAAAAAACAGTTTAAGACTAACACTGAATTTAGTAGTAACTTTAACTGGGTCTAAGGTGAGAGAAAGTTCAGGCTCTAATAACATGAAATTGTAACAAGCAGAATGTTTTGCTATTGTATATGCTTCATCAACCTTAAAAATTAAAATGCCATTGCTTTCTTTGAATTTGTCTGTCATTTTTCATCTAGTAATGAGTTATACAATATTACCTTCATAACCAGCATATGAACTGTGGGGAGCCTCTTTTCTGTAGTTATTTGGAAAGATGAACAACTCTGCATGCTCTAAAATAAATGATGTTTCTTCTAATTTCAGGATTTTAATTGTTGCATTGTAATCACAAGGTATAGATGATATATTTGTTTAATTAAGAAAATCTGTTATTTATGGGGAAATAAGAAAATGTATAGCAGTGGCATACAAGAGTCAGTACCAAGGGCTACATTTTTCACAACTGAGTTACCCTTGCACATACAATTAAATACAATTCATTTATCATTTCTTATTTCTGGGAGATACTTTAAAACACTTTATATGTTTTATGAACTTGTGGTTTACATGGCAAACTGAACCCCTAATAAACTTGACTTTGAAATAATGTTTGGCTGTATAATTTGACAGTAGCTTAATTTTTATTTTTTCAGCTTTGAATTCATTTTAATATTTGCTATGATCTGAATATTTATATCCACCCCAAATTTGTATGTTGAAATCCTCACCTTCGAGGTGAAGGTGTTAGGAAGTGGGGCCAATGGGCAGAAAGTAGGTCATGGGGTCAGAGACCTCATAAATAGAATTAGTGCCCTTGTCAAAGAGGCAAAAAGAGACCCATTGCACCTTCTGTCATGTGAAGTTGGT
>NW_007784466.1:0-2795 GCF_000696425.1 Galeopterus variegatus
CTGGTGGCACTGACCCTCCTTCCTGGAAAACAGGAGTCATGTGGCAGTGATTCTGAGACACTCCTGAGCCAGCCTCAGCTCACCTGGCACATCGGCCGTGACCCCGTGAGCCCGATAATGTGCCCCCCAGCTGAGCTCTAGGATGCCACCTGGGAACGATTCCGCTCAAAGTCAGGGGGGCCTTTTACACCAACACCCAAAACTTAGATGGGGGAGGTGGAGATAAGAGGGCCTCACGGGCCGGTGGGGGGTGACACTCACATGATGGTGAACGTGGTCTCCAAGTCCCCACCTTCCAGAGCTGTCACTGTCACAGGGGACACCTTGCTGGGCCTCTTCCCCTCCGGCACTTCCCTGTCAGTCACTATGGCCTTCACGTACCAGGTCCCTGTGAACTGAAACAGGCCAAGGTGTGCGTCCTCCTCAGGCCCAGCCCAGACTCTCCTCTATGTCCCCTGCACATGGGCTGCAGCCGTGACCACACACCCCGGGACCCCCGCTGCAGCCCCCAAAGGCAGGCGGGGTCCCCGCACATCCGCACCTCTGTGCTCAGTAAGTGCAAGCCCAGAACTCATGACCCCAGGCCCCCAATGGAGGCAGAAGGTGTCTGCCACCCCACGGAACTACTTTCTCCTGGGACTGGGCCCGGTACAGGGTGCGCCCTCACTCCAGAGGGCCCTGCCCTGCAAGGCCTTTGGCTCTGGGTGTCAGTGCAGTAGGACCCCTGAGCCAAACCTGCTGCCCTGCTCCCGCCCTGTGCCACCAGAGGGGCCGTGTCTGCTGGCAGAATAACAGAATCCCCTGTCCGTCCTCTGACCGCTCCAGGCCATGAGTGCAGGGTCGGAACCCCAACCTTAAATGATGTCTCCTAAAACAGGCCCCACGGCCTTTCTCCTACACCCACCCGCCGGCCCAGCCTCACATCCTGCTCCTCCGAGGTGAAGGACAGGGGGTCCTGGGCCTGCAGGGCAGCGACCAGACCCAGCACAACGGTCAGGAGCAAGGTCTCCATCTCCAGGGATCTGTGGTCACAGCCGCTGGCTGGTCACCTGAGGTGTCAGGAGGAGGCTGTGCCAGCTCCTCACACGATGTCCCTTATAGCCCCTTGGCTGGCGGCCGTGAGCACTTGGCACAGACCACGCCTCACCCCCATCAGTGGTGGCCAACTCTGCATCCGGGAAGGTGGAATGTCGGTGTCATTGGGATCTGATGAGTAACAATTAAGTGTCACCCAGAGAATAAAAGACACATAATGTCGTCCGGTGTTGGCAACACCTCAGGTGTGCACTCACAGGTGCGTCGTCCACAGGAGACTTACTGGAGTGGGTGTGTGGGGTCACCGCGGGGCACTTCAAGCTTCAGAGGGGGGCCTCCTGCCCACTCGATGCCACGCTCCACGCCTGGGGTAGGCTCTCTAGAGCGCTTGTCACTCCAGGGTCGCCTTGTCCGTTCATTCCTACACATGATCACGGCCCATCTCTGCTGCTGGAATTTAAGTTCCCAAAAGTAGAGGCTTCATTCCCGTCATTCACACAATTCTCATGCCTGCAGGGAAAGGACCGGCCACTTGTCGGTGGTCATTTTATATTTGCTCCGTAAAGAAATAAAGCAAATTACTTAATCTCTGCCAGCCTCAGAGGATTCTTCTCCCACAAGGGGACCTATTCCTTCCATTACTGGAGATCATCGTGAAGACCTGTGAAGACAATGCAGGGAGCCCCCAGCTTCCTTGACTTGAACCAGGCTCTGTCCCACCTTCCCACCAGGTTGACATTCAGGGAGCAGGTGGTACATCACCTGCCACGAATACACACCTCTGCATCTCCATAACTTTAATTCCTCTAGAATGAGAGCCTCGACCTCCCCAGGGTTTCATCTCCCTCGTCAGGTTTGATAACCCAGGTTCCCCAAAGGCAGGCCTCGTGTCTCCTACTCTCTCGGTAAATGGGCACGTGAGGCACACAGGCCACGTGCTGACCTGTGTTCAGTTCACAGCTGAGCTCCTTTGGGCAACCAGATCTGTTGGCTGTGGCCCTGGCCACCTTCTGAGCAAGCACATTGCCTTCCACCACCTGACCCTGCAGTTCCCGGGCCTACGTCATCTGCTCTGAGACCCAGGGTTGACCCAGGCACTGTAAGCAGGTGCTGGGGCTGAACAATGGTGTCATTGTGCCTCTCTCTCCCAAGATTGGGTGCCCCAGGGACTCACTAAATACCATAATAAGCACTCTCTGATGAAGACCGGGGGCTGTCCTGAAGGTGCTGGCATGATCGAGTGCTGCCCCCTGTGTGAGAGGTAATGCTGGGCAGAAAGGCTGCCCTCCCTGGGTGGCTCAGGGCAGGGCCTGTGCTCTTTTAGGACCAGAGATGAGTGATCAGGCTGGAGCCTTCACGTCACCGGGAATATTTTCTTTTCCCGGTTCTGTTTGACTTGACCCCAGTCACATGGTATTTAACTAGTTATTTATGAATCAGTGCCCTAAGCACTTTACAATGTTGGCACATGGAATTCACCCATTGCCAAAGATGGTGGAACAACACAGGCAGACGACTGGGGGAACAGTGCTGCCAACCATAGATCCTGTGCTCAGTGTGAATGGTCACGTCCAGGTGCCTCCCATGGCCCACTCATCTTACCCACCCATTGCTGACCTCTAAGGAGTCTCCAGCTGTGTTCTTTTTAGATTCTGGTTGGGTTGAACTGGTGCAGACACCTCAAAATATGGTAGGACAAGAGGTCAGGGTCAGCAGAGGGTAGATGCTGCCAGGAGACAGTAGGACAGGAGGTTGGGGTC
>NW_007784467.1:0-2795 GCF_000696425.1 Galeopterus variegatus
CTGGTCTTGTCAGTCCTTAGAGGTGTCTAGTTGAAGGATGTGGGGGTCTCTTTCCTTTAACGTGGACATTCATTTTTCCAGTGGCCTTTTTCCTTACAAAACGCACATTGGTCCTTTGTTAGAGGGGGTTTTGGCTTCCCAGGTGGGTTTCCCTTCTTCCCAAATTGGGGTTTTATATTTGTAGGCCCTTTGGTTGTTCTTTGGGATTCAGTAAGGGCTGTTACCACTATTTTGGCCATTCTCTGTTTGTTTTTCTTCTGGGCTATCTCTGGCATTATAGACCTTCTGGGCTATTTCAACCAGCTTGGACAATAATTTACCTTCAAATCCATCCTGTTTTTGAAGCTTTTTTCTAATGTCTGGGGCCAACTGGGTAACAAAGGCAATGTTTATCACCCATCTATTTTCTGGAGCCTCGGGGTCCACAGGAGCGTAGACCCTATAAACCTCCATGAGGCATTCCAGAAAAGTGGCAGGGGACTCATTTGGCCCTTGAATGATTTTGCTTACCTTTGAGAAATTAGTGGGTCTCCAGGCTGCTGCACAGAGTCCTCTGAGGAGAGTCTGGCAATACTGATCAAGGGCCTCCTTACCTTGATCTGATTTGGGTCCCATCTGGGCCGGCTAAGGGGGAACATGCAGTCAAGGCAAACAGGATCATCAGAAGGTTGGCTGTTCAAACCAGTAACAGTTTTCAGGGCCTCTCGGTGGATGTGCTCATGCTTTTCCAACATGAAGAGGGTCTGAAGAAGTTGTTGGCAATCATCCCACATTGGCTGGTGGGTAAAGAACACAGTCTCCAAAAGGGAGATGAGGTCTTGAGGTTTCTCAGAAAAGGAGGGATTTTGGTTTTTCCAGTTATACAAATCACTACTGGAGAAAGGGACATAAACCATGAATGGTGCTTGATCTTGAGGAGTCCATGGGGGAGAGGGAGCTTGGCAAAGAGGGAGTTGAGGTGTGAGAGAAGGGTTGGTAGAGGTAGGATCAGAGTCAGATATAAGCCTGGACTGTAAGCAGTGCCACTCTGAGTATGCGGAGGGCTGAGAAGTTCAGTAGAATCAAGAGAGGATGGGGAGATGGAGGTGCACTAGGGGAGACAGGAATGGGGAAAGAAAGGTCAATAAGATCCTCTTATGCATCCTGTAGGATGGGGGGTACTGAGGATGTGACAGTCCCAGTGGATGAACTTGTGAGAGGAATAGGTTTAGTTACAAGAATTTCTATCTTGTTGGTACCTTGTTTACTTAAGCAAGATTTTAAACATTTTTTTAGCCAGGATGGTTTTTCTGTAACTAGTTCGATCCAAACATGTATATATGGAATTTGGTCTGGTTTGCCTGGTTGGCCAAAACAAACCTCCTGTACTTGGTAAGTGGTAGGGAGGTCTGTAGTTCCATATGAGGGCCATCCGACTCCAAAAGGTGGCCAATCTAACTCACAAAATTTTCTTAAGTCAAATGGGTTGACCGAAGTTCCGAAATCAGCAGACCTCATCTGGAAGTACTTAAAATTGTTAATCATACACTGTAGGGGGGTTGCCTCACAGACCTGTTTGGAGGGATTTTGTCCCATTATGTTATATAGGACGACAGTTAATGACAATGGACATTCATTTTTCCAGTGGCCTTTTTCCTTACAAAACGCACATTGGTCCTTTGTTAGAGGGGGCTTTGGCTTCCCAGGTGGGTTTCCCTTCTTCCCAAATTGGGGTTTTATATTTGTAGGCCCTTTGGTTGTTCTTTGGGATTCGGTAAGGGCTGTTACCACTATTTTGGCCATTCTCTGTTTGTTTTTCTTCTGGGCTATCTCTGGCATTATAGACCTTCTGGGCTATTTCAACCAGCTTGGACAATAATTTACCTTCAAATCCATCCTGTTTTTGAAGCTTTTTTCTAATGTCTGGGGCCAACTGGGTAACAAAGGCAATGTTTATCACCCATCTATTTTCTGGAGCCTCGGGGTCCACAGGAGCGTAGACCCTATAAACCTCCATGAGGCATTCCAGAAAAGTGGCAGGGGACTCATTTGGCCCTTGAATGATTTTGCTTACCTTTGAGAAATTAGTGGGTCTCCAGGCTGCTGCACAGAGTCCTCTGAGGAGAGTCTGGCAATACTGATCAAGGGCCTCCTTACCTTGATCTGATTTGGGTCCCATCTGGGCCGGCTAAGGGGGAACATGCAGCCAAGGCAAACAGGATCATCAGAAGGTTGGCTGTTCAAACCAGTAACAGTTTTCAGGGCCTCTCGGTGGATGTGCTCATGCTTTTCCAACATGAAGAGGGTCTGAAGAAGTTGTTGGCAATCATCCCACATTGGCTGGTGGGTAAAGAACACAGTCTCCAAAAGGGAGATGAGGTCTTGAGGTTTCTCAGAAAAGGAGGGATTTTGGTTTTTCCAGTTATACAAATCACTACTGGAGAAAGGGACATAAACCATGAATGGTGCTTGATCTTGAGGAGTCCATGGGGGAGAGGGAGCTTGGCAAAGAGGGAGTTGAGGTGTGAGAGAAGGGTTGGTAGAGGTAGGATCAGAGTCAGATATAAGCCTGGACTGTAAGCAGTGCCACTCTGAGTATGCGGAGGGCTGAGAAGTTCAGTAGAATCAAGAGAGGATGGGGAGATGGAGGTGCACTAGGGGAGACAGGAATGGGGAAAGAAAGGTCAATAAGATCCTCTTATGCATCCTGTAGGATGGGGGGTACTGAGGATGTGACAGTCCCAGTGGATGAACCTGTGAGAGGAATAGGTTTAGTTACAAGAATTTCTATCTTGTTGGTACCTTGTTTACTTAAG
>NW_007784468.1:0-2795 GCF_000696425.1 Galeopterus variegatus
CTCTCTCTCTCTCTCTCTCTCTCTCTCTCTCTCTCTCTCTCTCTCTCTCTCTCTCTCGTGCATGTGTGTGTGACCTATTGGTTTTCTGGAGTACCCTGATGAATACACAATGGTGAAATACCAAAAGCTTTTTTTCTGAGATAAACAAAAAAAAAGAATGTTTCCTGTCTTACTATCTCTATTCAGTTGACTACTTTCACTCCTAAAAAATGTACTCAAAAAGTAAAACATACTTTTAAAGAAGTCATAAAGATTGGAAAAAAAAGTGGTAAAACTTTCCTTATTCACAGACTGGACAATTACCTATTAGAGCAAAATTATCTAATAGAACTATAATGAGAACCATAATAAATATCTAGCAACAACATTAAAAAGTAAAACAGGTAAAATTAACTTGATAATATACTTTATCATAATATATCCAAAATGTATTTTTAAATAATTAAAAATTGACCTATTTTTCAATTTTTTTGTATCATACTGTCTTCAAAATCTACCATGTATTTTTTTTTAATTGATTATATATATTTGTGGGGTACAAATCAGGATAATTAGTTTATTCATGTTTACAAAAGGTAGTCAACCTTTGTGACTCTTGACTAGTTTCTCACCAACACCCCCCTTTCCCACCTCTGATACCACAGTTCTATTCTTTTCTAGAGGAACTTTAATGTATTATCGTGATAGTTTCTTTTTTTCTTTCTTTTCTTTCTTTCTTTCTTTATTTTGGTCCCCAATTATGAGTGAGGACATGTGGTATTTCTCTTTCTGTGCCTGGCTTATTTCAGTTAACATAATTTTCTCTAAGTTCATCCATGTTGTTGCAAATGGCAGGATTTCATTCTTTTCTTATGGCAGTGTACTATTCCATTGAGTATATATCTCACCTTTTCCTTATTCAGTCATCTGACAATGGACATTTAGGTTGATTCCATCTCTTGGCTATCGTAAATAGAGCTGGACAAAAAAATGGGATTGCTGGGTGATAGAGTTTGGATGTGCTGTCCCCACCAAAACTCGTGGAAATCTGATCTCTAATGTGGCAGTGTTGGGAGCTGTTTGAGTCATGGGGTCGGATCCCTCATGAATGGATCAGTGCTCTCCCTGGGGGTGGGGGACCTGAGAGAGATCTCCTTCTATTAGTTCCTGTGAGAGTTGGTTATTTAAAAGACCCAGGCACCTCCCCTCTCTCTCTTGCTTCCTTTTGCCATGTGATCTGCTTGTACCCACTGGTTTCTGCCAATTTCCACCATGAGTAGAAGCAGCCTGAGGCCCACACCAGACACACCTGTCCCAGAATTGTTAGCCAATCTCTGTTCTCTGTAAATTACCCAGTCTCAGATATTCTGTTATAGCAACACAAAATGGACTAATGCACTGGGTCATATGTCAGTTCTATCTGTAGTTGTTTGAAGAAACTCCATACTATTTTCCACAATGGCTGAACTAATTTACAGCCCACCAATAGTGTAGGAGTGTTCCCCTTTCTCTGCATCCTTGCCAGCATTTGTTATTCTCTGTCTTTTTGAAAATAGCCAGTCTAATTGGGGTGAGATGATATCTCACTGTGTTGTTGTTTTTTTTAATTTTAATTGATTCGATTTAACTATTTCACATTCTCTCTCTCTATATATATATATTGAAACATCACATTGTACCCCATAAATGTATATAATTATAATTTGATGATTAAAATAATATTAATTAAAAAGTTTAAAAAAACGTATGATATCTTTAATCTTCATCAGAAGCATACGTGCAAAATTATAAATATATTTTTTATATTTATATTTAATCATTTAGCCATTAAATTAAGTAAAATGGGTTTTATTCCACTAATAAAACAATGATTCAAGATTAGAAAATTTATGTAGGTTATTTATTAAATCAAAAAATTCAGGTAGATAAAAATACTTAATCACAGAAGTATATCAAATAAAACATTTGATGACTAATCATGCCAAGTAGAATAGAAAAAAAAAAAAAAAAAGTCCTACCAAGCAAGAAAAAAATCTGCAAGCATTATAATCAATAGTGAAAATTACAGCATTTCAGTAAAGATAAGGCTAAAACAGGGGCTGATTAAACCTGTCCCCATTCACAACTACACAGGATGTCTGAGCTGGGGCCAAAAAGGGAAGAGGAGAAAACAGAAAACAACTTCAGTCAAGGACTTTAACTGCACTTATGCACATATAACAAACTAGAAAAGCAAGATAATCTATTTTAAATTTTAAAACAGAAACTGTTAGAATAACAACATTTAGAAAATTGGGCAACTATATATTCTACATGCTAAAATCACTCTTTACTTCTTAGTAGTAAATCTTAATAGACAATATAAATGCCAACAATAAAAAAGGGAAAAAATTTGACTGATTCCCCAGTAGCCAAAGTACCATGAGATTGATTTACAAATCATTCTCAGGACTGTGTGAAGTCACAAAACGTTTCTGAAATACACAGAAAGGGACATGTTTGCAGACTAACAAAACAAATCCTTTGATTGGAAGAACTAGTAAAATAAAGATCAAAATGATACAGATTCAGCAGAAAAAAATAGTATTTATGGTATTCTTTTATTTGAAAATTATTTTGTGTATATCTTGAATTACATTCATTTTAAAGTTTAAAATAATATGTTCATATCTGATTTGAAAATCTCCTCCATTTCAATTTCATTCAATGCTACTTTGTCTCTCCTTTAACTCAGTGTGGTTTTGATTTGCATTTATCTGATGCTGAGTGATGTTGAGCATTTTTTCATGTGTCTGTTGGCCATTTGTATATCTTCA
>NW_007784469.1:0-224 GCF_000696425.1 Galeopterus variegatus
GAAAACATATTAGAACTCTGTCAGCCATGGGTAGATGTGACTTAGTAACCATGGGTAAAGGTAAGAACAATAGAGAATGTCAAATGTAGTAAAAGTGAAAGAAGGCCCAGATGTTGTAGCTGTTCTAACTCCACTTCCAAAGTAAAAGGCATTAGGGGACAATGGAAGGAATATTTGTGGGCATGATGATTATGTAAATGAATGCAATTTTCAGTGGTCTCAAT
>NW_007784469.1:2408-2795 GCF_000696425.1 Galeopterus variegatus
GCTCTTTCTTGAAACCAGTAGTCTAGATTATCTCTTATGTCTTCCTTATGATTCTGCAATACCTAAGTCAGATTTTAATTCTTTTAAGCAATGATAATAGAGATTCTTAGCTAAAGCCAGGGATGTCTATAATCTTTCCATCTGGGGACAGGTTTACTTTCCAGAGCTCCCCAATCCTAAAATTCCTTTCCCATTAGTTTACAGGCCAAAATGAGACTTACTAAGACAGGTTTGGGCAGATTATCATTCTCACAAATATTTGGCAGAGAAACTCCAAAGAGCTGTCCTGACACGGGAGATGTTGGAGATATGGGCAAGTTGTGCTCGTGAGTGCTAGAACCTCGCCAGAAGGCCCAGTTTAAGATAGATCTTCTCCTTTTAAATGTC
>NW_007784470.1:0-2795 GCF_000696425.1 Galeopterus variegatus
TGTCCGTAGGGGCTACTGTGGCGCACGTCCACAATGGCGTGTCGTCCCGCTTTGCTGCTGGCATGCACCCGCTGCGGGCACCTGTCGTGAGCCAAGCAATCTGCACTTTGCCATCCTGGCTCTTGCCTGCAGTTATCCTGTGACTGGACCATCTTTCTCTCCTTCTTGAAACATTGCCACTATCTTTAAGCATTAGGTATATTTATGTCTCAGGCTTATGAAAGATACAGTTATGGAATCTCAGGAGACCGTCATGAGCTTCTGTAATATTTTGCAGTCACGAGCCATCCACAATTATTCTTTTAAATGGCTAAAAAAAAAAAAAAGGATAGGATTTTCCTATATACATTCAGTAGAACTGGAGATTTCTTGGTCCACATTCAGTGTGTCCTTTTTGTAGAAATCAGGTGATGTGGTTTCTCCAGCAGCTTCAGGGCCCCTGTAAAGGTTGTGCTGGTGAGGTGGAGTGATGGAGAGGTGAGATGTGAACCTGGGGATTTGGAAGGCACCTGTGATCGGGAAGGAGGTTCTGCCTGCTGGCTGTGGCTGCTGCCATCCCCCGTGGCCTCACCCCCAGTCTTCCCAGCCGCCTCAGGCCTGCTTAGCAGGAAAGGGTCTTGGGATTGGTTTGGAAGCAGGATCAGGGGGCTCGGTGACCTTGCTGTCCAGTTCATCTTCCTGTGTGGTTTGCCAGGTAAAGAAAAGACAGGAAGATCTGTCAGGCATTTTCAACAGGAGATCTTTTGTCTCGTGTTTTCTCAGTTGATTGTATTTTTCCTGAGAGGTGGCCCTGGGACTCAGTAGATGGTACCATTTGCTAGGGAGCTATCCTTAGATCCACTCAGGTCGTACAAGCCCCAGCCCACTGCTGTCGTCCCCACCCTGTCCTCTTCTGCTCAGGAGAGCATGAGAGAGAGGGACATTGCTAAGTGACAGCCTTGGAGGGGACCCAGTGTCCAGTTAATTGTTCATAGCTCTCTTTCTCATGACCAGTCACTTGTGCGTGCCTTCTCCTCCTCTGACACACTGTGACATGTGCCCTGGTGGGGAAGACAGAGGAGGTCACTCGTGGATGGAGTCCTCAGCTCAGCACAGCTTGGGGGCTTCGATTGTCCTCTCTGCTTCCTTTCTCTGCCCATGGCAAGGGGCAGCCCAGGTTGGGCTCACTTCCTGACCTCTTCTCCCTGATCCAGGAGGTGACCAGGGCCAACTAGCTGTGCTGTCGAGCAATGTCATTTGGGGAGTGAGATACTCGATTCAAATGTTAGCGGGCTTAAAACCAGGGAAGCTGCCTAGAATACACATCTGCTGTCTCTAAGTTCTGTGTGCTAGATCTGAGCTGAGGGTCTGGGGCAGGTGGCCTGAGGACCACACTCGGGAAGAGCTTGAGGCCCTCCTGAGCTGGAGCTGACTCTGCAGGTGGCTTTGGACAGTCATCAAGAGGCAGTGCTGTCTCTAAGTTCTGTGTGCTAGATCTGAGCTGAGGGTCTGGGGCAGGTGGCCTGAGGACCACACTCGGGAAGAGCTAGACTTGAGGCCCTCCTGAGCTGGAGCTGACTCTGCAGGTGGCTTTGGACAGTCATCAAGAGGCAAGAAGAGGTGTGGATAGTGGAGACCCTGGGATTTACACCGTCCTCGGGGTGAAAGTGGAGCCCCTGACCTCATCCCTGTTCCCTTCCTGCCTACATGTTGTCTGGAAGGCAGGAGGTTCATTTTCCTGTCCCCCCACACACCTGACATAATGACTTGCACGTTGTAGACACTCACAAGCATGTTGAATGAATCAATAATTTGGATTTTATCATTAAATGCACTTAGGGAGGCTGGGTGCCTATGCATAACCAAATATGTTGAGAGTTAACATTTATGTTGACGTCAAGGCATAATATCTGTGATTTGTGTTAATTACATCAAGGTGGGTGTAGGAGAGACTTCTGAGCTCCTCTTGTGGAGCCTGGAAATGTCTGTAGGTTGACTGAGATAGATCAGCCTTTACTTGATGTTTTACCAGGTCTTTCAAGTTTTGAAGGCACAGCCAAAGAATTTGGTTTTGAAGGTGTGGAGAGTGTTTTTAAGTATTGCAGCATCTCCTTTAAAGGTTAAGAAAAGCCCTGCTCAGCCTAAACTTCACTTTTTGTTTCTGAAATGTGTGTCTCTGAGTTCTGAGAAGGCCCCTGTGCTTGCATGCAATTGTAGACACTGCCTTGGGGGACCAGACATGTGAACAGTGTGATGCCCAGGTGGGCCTCAGGGAGGCTGGGGGACAGGCCCTGTGGGGTGATCTCTGGGGGCCAAGGGGATATCTGCTGACGAAGCCAGGGGGCTGGTCGCAGGACCTGCTTAGGCCGCGCACCACTGTGGGTACTGTTCCTCCTGTTAAGGCCACAGGTCTGTGTCCACATGTTGTCCCTTGCACAGTGAGACCCTGCCACAGAAGGCAGCACCCACAGCCCTGTGCAGACTGCTTGAGTACAGTCATCTGTGGATCCTGGTGCTGTGGGGGGAGGTCCAGCTGTGTCTCCCACCCTTTGCTTGGTCATTTCTCTGTAACTAACCAACCAGTGTCTGACCAGCCTAGCAAGGTCGAGTCTCCCTCTTGGCTGGGCTCATTCCTCTTTTATATGAAAATTAATCTAACCACAGATGACATTTCCTTTTACCTAGGCCCTGACACTTAATTTTCTCAGCTTCCAGTTGCAAAGGAAATTCCCAGGCGCATTTTAACAGGGCTGCTTTACACTGAGGTGGCTGTGTGGCTTTTTTTTTTTTTTTGGTTTTTTTTGTCTTTTGTCTTT
>NW_007784471.1:0-304 GCF_000696425.1 Galeopterus variegatus
CGCCACCACGCTCCCAAGCAGTGCATTATAGCAGTGCGCCACCGGGCCGGCCCGAGCCTATAGATTATTAACATAAACATTTGCAAAATAATGAAATAGAACTGGAAATTAAAGAAAAATAAAATTAATGTGTCTAATAAGGGATTTGACCTAACTGAAAGGAGAATTAATAAATTGCAAGAAAAAAGATGGAAAGAGAAAACAAAAATTTAGAATTATTTATTTATTTAATTATTTATTTATTTTATTTTTTATTTTTTTCCTTTTTGTCTTTTTTACTGACCGGCAACGGGATCGCAACCCT
>NW_007784471.1:2248-2795 GCF_000696425.1 Galeopterus variegatus
AGAGAAAAAAGTAAAATTTTGGACAATATCAAATATTAGCATCAATGTATACCCCAGTGCTCATGGGTACAATCTCTTTAGTAAGCAGTTTGGCATTAGTTTCTATAGTCGAAGATATTCATGGCCTAAAATCTAGCAGTTCCAATCTGCATGTATACTCTAGAGAAACCTTTTCATATGTACATCAGCAGATTTGTATGTTAATGTACTGGAAGAAACATTTATAAACATAACATGTTTTTCTGACCTAACTATAAAGAATAGGAGCAAGAAAAATTGTTCCCCAGAGCCCATGAAAGGATAGGTGTGCTGGATAAAATTAAACAAACAAACAAACAAACAAACAAACCCTCTAGGTAATATCTATAGTGATTTTTGAAAAATTTTAAATTTTAATCAAAGATTATATTATATTAACTATGTCAACCTTTAGTTCATATTGGTAATAGTCATATAGTTTAGAAAAATGTCACATTGGCTTATTTAAAATCTGCACCATATCTTTTTATTTTAAAGTGATGCTGAAAAATAAGTTGAATGAGTTGTA
>NW_007784472.1:0-1213 GCF_000696425.1 Galeopterus variegatus
ACAAGTCCAAATTTGAACAGAGCCATATAAATAACAAACACTCCAAAAACATATTTCAGGTCCTGGGTATACATGAAAACATAGTATATTAAGGAGAATGAGAAGAAAACAAAGAGTGGGGACTTTGGAGAGTTTTTGTTCCTTCTTCTGCGCTCTCCTTACATCTTTTGAAATTGTTATGTCAAAGAGATATTTACACTCTCATGTTCATTCAGCCTTATTCACAATAGCCAAGACGTGGACACAACCAAAGTGTTCATCACGGATAAATGGATAAAGAAAATGTAGTATGTATACGCAATGAAATAGCATACAGCCTTAAAAAATGGAAATTCTGTTGTTTGCAACAACATGTATGGAACTGCAGGACATTAGTCTAAGTAAAATAAGCCAGGCACAGAAAGAGAAATACTGTATGAGCTCACTTATATGTGGGATCTAAACAAGGTAACCACAGAGAAACAGAGAATAGAAAGGTAGTTACCAGACGCTGGTGTGGGGTTGAGGTAGGTGGAGAAAGGGAAATTTTGATTAAAGGGTACAAAGTCTCGGTTAAACTGGAGGAATAAGTATTACTGATCCATTGCACTGCATGGTGACCACAGTTAATAAGAACATATTATATATTTCAAAATTGCTAAAAAAAAATAGATTTTAATGTTCTCACTAATAAAAAACATGATAAGTTGGTGAAGTGATGGATATGCTAATTAGCTTGTTTTAATTTCTCTACAGTGTATATATAAACAAAACATCAGATTGTACCCCACAAATGCACACAATTACCATTTGTCAATTTAAAAAGTAAGCAATTTAAAAAAAATACTGAGGTTGAAAAATAAAAAAAAGAAATAATTAAAACTCTCTATGGCCATCTCTGTATCCCTTCTCTCACTGAAATTAATGTAGAGCATGGGAAAGAAATTAAAAATTCAATTTCTATTCCAAGATTTATGTACCATTCAATGGCAGCTATTTATCAAATAATTATGATGTGTCAGCTACAGTGATAATAGGTACTTTATATTTATTATCACATTTAATCCTTATACCAATTATGAAAGTTGGGTGTTACCTTCCTTACCATTTTCATTTAAGGGAGCTGAGTTTCAGAGAGCTCACATGATTTATCCCAAATCACACACTTAATAATAGGCAGAGTTGGTAATTCCAACCCATTTGAGTTTGATTCCAAGGTCTGCATTTAACCACT
>NW_007784472.1:2352-2795 GCF_000696425.1 Galeopterus variegatus
AACACTGACATAAAGAAATGGCTTCCTACTATACAAGAAGAATGTCATTTGTATTTCACAGGACAGTTTCTCATATCTTTGTTCCTTTTTTATAACGTTCTGCCCATTAACCTCTAACACCTTTCCAAGTATATAAATTCTATTCATCCCATTTGAATTCAGCTCAAATACCACCTCCTTTTTAAGCCCTTCATTATATTCTCCAGTTGAAAGTAATTCCTCCCAATTTTGAACTCTACTTTTCCCATATGATACCACTTATTATCTTTAATTATTTTTGTTAAGAACAAATTATCTCCCCTACTAGGCTTCAGGCTTCCTAAGGTAGTGATCTGTGCCCAAATCATGCCTGTGTCTTTGTGTTCACAAAGCATTCATAAGTGTTCAGAACTGGCATCAACTCAGATGAGATATAAATTTTTTTGCTGGATAAAATTCTACCT
>NW_007784473.1:0-367 GCF_000696425.1 Galeopterus variegatus
CTCTCTTGCTTCCTCTCGCCATGTGATCTGCTTGTACCCGCTGGCTGCCTGCTGTTTTTCCGCCATGAGTAGAAGTCTGAGGCCCGTACCAGATGCAGCTGTCCCAGAATCATAAACCGAATAAACCTCTGTTCTTTATAAATTACCCAGCCTCAGGTATTTCTTTTATAGCAACACAACACGGACTGATACACTGGCAGAACACCTTGTGCCATTGGACGTGGAACCTGCTGTGGTGACATACACCACCGATGGAACCCTGAGCCATTTCTGTCAAATATGGTTCCAGAGCTTTTGGTATCAAACTTCTTGCCATTTTAAGGTCTTCAGTGGAGCAGCTCCCTGATTCCCGCCCTCAAGCCATCCC
>NW_007784473.1:2294-2794 GCF_000696425.1 Galeopterus variegatus
AAGGCGGGTTCTGAGAGACAGAGCGAGAGCCGCAGGGGTGCGGCTTCCTACGCGACGGTGCTCGACGCTGCAGGTGTCTCTGAGGCGAACCGCGCGCGCCACTCGCTGGGCGACGGTGACACTGGACTGTCGGAAGGTTGTTGGCAAGAGCTGCTGCCCCAGTGTATTCACTGAGAACGGGTGAACGTCCGCGTGAGACACCACAGCTTTTCCAGGACTAAGGTTCTGGTCTATGAAGTGTAGTGGGTTAGAAATCGTGATTCTGGTTTGATTTTAGAATAAGGTTTTTAGGTAAATGCATGTATGGGGCAAAAGCCCTCGTACAGGAGGCCACGGCCCATAGTGTGGCCAAAGCCCATCTAATCAACTCTTAATCACTGGTTAAGTACGGGACCGTATACTTTAGTTATTTTAGAAATGACAGGTAGTTGTCATACCAGTTCTGTTAAGAGATTTTAAGAATTGCTGAAGGAAAAGTTGTGGAAAAAATGTTTGCTAGG
>NW_007784474.1:0-394 GCF_000696425.1 Galeopterus variegatus
ATTTAATTATATCCACTCATTTTTTTGTTGTTGTTATTCATCTGCTTACTGTAAAAAAAAATTATCCTCTGGTTAGTGGATTTTCTCATAATATGTGAAAAGAGGGTTAACGATCTAAGTGTTTGCTGGTCCTGGCATGGCTGGCATGAAGAGGGGGGAGTCTGTCAAAATAGGAAGTCACCTTGTCTCCAGATTTGAAAGACCTAAAACTGGGATCCTAAAATGTATGAAATAGTAATATCTCGTTTTCAGTGCAGGGAGAAAAGTGAAATAAAAGACTTTCTATTAGATGGTCTGAAAATAAGATTCACCGCTGCTGTGCCTGTAATTGCCATGCTGTGCAGCACAGCACAATGGAAAAGTTTGTTGCTCTGTGTCCCTCCTACACCCATTT
>NW_007784474.1:2491-2794 GCF_000696425.1 Galeopterus variegatus
AAAAAAAAAGGAGGAATCAGAAAATAATAGTGTCATGAATAGGTGTTAATATTAGCTTCCTAGGGCTGCTGAAACAGTATCATAAACTAGACGGCTTAAAGCATGAGAAACTTATTCTCTCATAGTTCTGAGGGTAGAAGTACAAAATCAAGGTGTCTGTAGGGCCATGTTCCCTTTGATCCTTTATGGGAGGATCCTTCCTTGCTGTCTCAGCTTCCAGTCACTTGAGGTGTTCCTTGGCTTGTGGCTGCATAACTCTGGTCTCTGCCTCTTTCTTTAGATGGTCATCTTCCCTCTGAGTCC
>NW_007784475.1:0-582 GCF_000696425.1 Galeopterus variegatus
GCCTCATTCAAGTATTTTTTAATTTGCCACAAATATTTTGAATCAACTTTAGGTGCCACAATATGGGATTGCTTTGATTGCCTTAAATAAGGAGAAAATAAAATTTATCCTGTCTTCTAAGTCTATTCTTGTGACAAAACACTAGCGGGGTGGGGGGGGTGGGGGTGATGGAGAATGTTTCAGTTTAAGAATATTTGACATTTAGAAAGAAAAAAGAAAACTCTACATACCAAAAAGCAATTGCTCTGACTTTAATATCTATCAAAAATTTCAACAGAAAGAAACAGAGGAATAAATTATACCTGTATTGACTTTTGTCAATATACATGTACACCTGTTAAAGTTTAGGTCACAAGCCACAATCTACATTTTCTCTTTTTCTCTTAATTCTAACCCCGAAATTCCTCACACTATCCTCCTATTTGCAAGATGTTTCCTCTAGAATTAGGTACAAAGAAGCATCTTTTTTTGGTGGAATGTAGGAAATGGTGAAGCCTGTCATCACAGCTCATCTCCTGATATTACTGAAATCACATGAATAAAAAAGTGTAGAGGGTTAGAAATCTTGATTCTCATTTGATT
>NW_007784475.1:2361-2794 GCF_000696425.1 Galeopterus variegatus
TTCATGTTTGCTACTTAGTAAGTCATTTGCTTAATTGCATTTGATTAACCAAGGTGAATGTGTGTTTGTTTTTTTTTTTTTTTCCTTTATATAGCTTTATTGTTGCTACTAACTTCCAATTAGTAAAACAACCCCATCGGTGGGAAAATATATAGCTTCATGACTGCAAACTAGGCAGAGTTATTAATTAGAAATAAAACCACTAACTATAAAAGTAAAAATAATAAATTTTAATATAACAAAATAAGAATGTGTGTTCATCAAAATGTATAATAGTAGAATTAACAGGAAAAACTACAGGGGAAAGAAAATATTAGAATTTCAACAAATCTTTAGAAAAAGACAATGTGGAATATACTATAAAGCATATGTACCTCACAGAGCCTGGTTTTCCAAAGCCTTGCAGTTTCAGATATTGACCTTGTGGAGGACT
>NW_007784476.1:0-419 GCF_000696425.1 Galeopterus variegatus
ACCAGCTTCTATTGTTAAACTATACTTAACCATAACTCCACCTATGTTCTTTTTCTGTAACCTTTTGGTTTGGAAAATAAATACTGAGACAGAACCCCAGTTCAGGGTTAATTTCCCAAGGCAGGAATGCCTCTCTCTTCAGGGTTCCAGGAAATTAACCCCTTCGGGGTGTCTCACTGCTCAGAAGAGAAGGGCTTTGAGTAATCCCTTTTGCATCTCCATCACCCAGAGGAAGAGAGGTGACGAATCCCTGTGAGGCAAAGCAACACCACCAAACTCTAAGGTTCCTTGGGCCTGCTTCAGAAAACTGCAGGGGACTAAAAGATGGCACTTTGCGTCTGAGAGCAGCCCCAATTTTATAGGTTTAGAAATTTATATGAAAGTATATATGTTAGGGCTCTGTGTAAGGTTATCGTATC
>NW_007784476.1:2582-2794 GCF_000696425.1 Galeopterus variegatus
TGCAAGGAATCATCAAAATGAAGCAGCTGTGTAAGAGAAGGGGGAATGCGGGTGATTTTTTAAAAATCTATTTGCCAAAGTGGAACTCTCTGAAATGTGGCCAATGTTAATGTTCTGAAAAAGGAAAAGAAAAAGGAATTGTTGACTCTCTTAAGATAGAATGAATTATTGACACTTCAGTGATTTTAAAATGAGAATGAAATTGTTGGCAT
>NW_007784477.1:0-342 GCF_000696425.1 Galeopterus variegatus
ACCTTGGCAAGGGTAATTGACCATGATCACCAGGTTGTAGGATTGCTAACACTCAATGAGGACAGAGAAAAATATCCATGTGCTTAAGTGATTCCTTATGTTCCCTTGACCAATTGTGTCAGTAAATGGGCAAGTGCTTGACAAAGCCATTGTGACCAGAGACTCAGGCCCATCAGGGATGAAGATCTGGTTCACACCACTAGTTAAGTCACTAAGGCTAGTAACGGTGGTAACTGAGAATAAGGAGAATTTAGAATTGATGTTATTCGATGAAGGAAATTAATACTGGTTGTGACTCTGAGGCCCATAAAATGCTGCAGTGGCTAGGTCTGTAGCTTATCT
>NW_007784477.1:2007-2794 GCF_000696425.1 Galeopterus variegatus
ATAAAATAATCTAAACTATGCAAATCTAGTTTTCATTCTATCACAATCAAGATTGCTTTTTTAAATCTGTACTAATATCATTTCAACAACAAACTCTATGATATCGATGATAAAATCTAGAATTAAAATCTAGAGAATCTGGAAGTTGAGAGTTAAACCGACTAGACATGGACTCAAAAGATTTTATTAGATTTTCTTAGGGCTGGCCCCATGGCTCACTCAGGAGAGTGCGGTGCTGGTCGCGCTGTGGCTGGTGCACTCACTGGCTGAGCATGGTGCGGATGACACCAAGCCAAGGGTGCGATCCCCTTACCGGTCCAAAAAAGAAAAAAAAAAGTATTAGATTATCTTATGGTGTCATCCTGTGAAGAAATAAACTTATGTGCAGGGACACACGTGCACTAAGCAGTAAAATAACAAAGTACTAATGAGGCAGTTTCTTTGACCCCAGATGTTGCACTGGAAGCATTATTTTAATAGGAGGAATGTGAAAACAACAACTGTTACACTTACCATTTCAATGGTGGTACTTGAATATAATTTATTCTCAATTAATTATTTAAATTATCTCTATTTAAAAGATTAGAAAACTGAGGCTTAGATAATTTAAGTATCTTGCTTAAATTCACAAAGCTAAACAGTAGTAACTCTTAGGCCTGTGGTTCTACCTAAACAGGTTAATGTATAAAATATTTACATGTGGAAGAAATTCTCCACAAGTGACAGATAATAGAGGAAAAGAAAAGAGTCATCTGCCAAACAAATAGAAACAAGTATGGAATATCTA
>NW_007784478.1:0-289 GCF_000696425.1 Galeopterus variegatus
TGTTGTTTTGTTATTTACTTACCAGCACATGTACACTGTAATGTAGAAGTGAAATGTAATCCATTTCCAATACTGCACACTGTACAGTGTATGGGATTGTGGTTGGCTGCATACAAACATACCTATTAATGGGTATGTTAAGTGTTAAAAAACTAGGTAGGTAGTATCACAAATAATTTATATTATTCCGCAGAAACCCTTTGTGGGTTGTGAAATAGGTGTGTAAGGGAATTTTAGTGCTATTTGGAAAATGGATCAGATTTTCCTGTGGGTTAGAAATGCATTTTTA
>NW_007784478.1:2437-2794 GCF_000696425.1 Galeopterus variegatus
TAGGGCAATCAAACAAAGCAACTTCCTTTGGTTGTTTTTCTCTGTGCCATTTTTTCACAATGTTAAATTTGAAGAAATGATGACATATATCACTGCTCTAAAACTGGATGTAAAGACACCCTTCACTGTTTCTGAATGTGGTCAGAAGAGCCTACAGTTTAAACCAGAGAAAATAGTAAAGCAAGTCTTTTGCCCTGTCTGGATCTTAAGGATAAATAATGATGATAATGGCAGTAATAATGATGATTGTGACTACTGTAATAGCTCACATTCACTGAGCGCTTGCCATAAATGAGACACTCTCTTAATTACTCCTCTCAAGAACAGTAAAAGGGGGTACTATTGTTGCCAGTCAAA
>NW_007784479.1:0-2794 GCF_000696425.1 Galeopterus variegatus
CCAAGAGGGCGCGTGCAGGGGCCTCAGGTGGACCAATGGTTGCTGAGTGACGTCAGCAGTCCCTAGGTACATTGAAAGTTCCTTCTCATTGGCTATTTGTTGCCATGGCTACACAGCAGTTCTTTCCTGAGCTTGGGCATGTCTCTGCACCCTACTTCCCGTTCTGCTCAGTCATCCACGTCCCCTACACCACATGGAAGCATCAGCTGTGCTCTTTCCACATCACCCTTCTTGGCAACCAAATGGATCTTTCCCAAGATGTCTGATTCGGATCTCCTAGCTCGGCCGAAAGCCGATTCCCTTTCTCAACCAAACCGCGGGCGCGCTTGGAGGTGCCCGAGCATTACTCTCTCTTCTGCCCTGAAAAGTCAAAAAGCTTCTTCATGGTAGAAGACAGCAGCTTCAGAGGCCCGTCCCCAGCCTTGCCCCTTGGCTCTTACCCACTTCTAAGCCGACATGATCCAATATTACTGAATTCTCTTACGTGGAAGCCAACCTCTCTGCCACAAAAGCACCACTCAAAAGCCTCCCGTTGGGAACGATAACCAAGCAGCAGGTCTAAACACAAGTGAGCATGCGCACACTGCCCTGACGCTCAAGAGTTCTAAGTGGGCATCGGCGGGGCCCCCGGGGTGACCAATTTTTGCTGAGTGGCATGAGCAGTCACTGGGGAGATTGAAAGTTGGTTCTCATTGCCTATTTGTTGCCATGGCTACAGATCAGATCTTTCCTAAGCTTGAGTCAATTTTAACCATACGTTTTCCCCTGAAAATATTCAGGCTTACTTTTGAGTTTCAGGAAATTGTAAGCTAAAGCGAATACAACATTGAAATGCGAGACCCAGCTGAACTCCAGGTTGTTGACACCCAGAAGGTAGGGCACAGGTGAAACCTGCCCCTGCGTCAGGAGTACCACAGGGTCATCTGGGAACACCACACCATCCACCACGGGGCTCATGAACCATACAATCTACAAGGCAAGCAGCATTTCCAGCCAGTCCTCCCACATATCCTCCCAGGGTCCCCATGACCTTGGATGTCCAGCTCAGCAGGTCCCCCTCCAGAGGCTGCTTTAGCTTAGGCTCTTTGAATGGAAGAAAGCTGGGCCTGGCCATAGTGACACCTGGGAGGGGATCACAGGACAAATCTACTTGGATTTGGGATGCTTGCCCCAGGTATCCACGTAGTTCACTCCCTCTGTGCTAAATGTCACTTCAATGCCCTATACATTCTATTTTAAATTCCAGCCCTTTAAACATGCCCACCCCATTACCCTCTCCATTTATTGCTATTCACTTATCACCTTCTAAGGAGGTGAATTTATTTATAGTGTTTATTGTCTCTCTCTACTGACATCCCTTCCACTAGGGAAGGGATCTTGGCCTGAACGGCCTCTTGAGTATCCTGAGTGCCTGGCACACAGCAGTTGTTCACTAAACACTTGAACTGCAGAATGTGGCCTGCTCACCTCTTGAGGGTCTTCTTGGGTGTTCATATGAAAGAATGTCTGTTGGGGAAGGGAGGGGATCAGAGTTAAAGGAAGTCTCTCCAGTGTGCTCCAGAGACAGGGTACCTGGGGAAGTAGTTGGGGGTGACAGAATAGGAGAATGAACTGCAGGCAGCCAGGTTAGGCAGCTGGAATGTTCTACCTACCATCTTCTTGGACACATGCATCACCTCAGCTCCTGATAGTGCCCTCAGGCAATCTACCAGGATTTGTGTATTGTTGTGGTTGCAACCAGCCAGGCAGGCAACTTTCTGTAGAGAGAAGAAGGAGTACTTGGGGGTACCCCCATCCAGCCCCTCCTTAGTGAGCCCTGGAGGAGGAGAGGTACCCACCTTGGCCACCTTCAGTGGGTCATGAGCGATGAAGACTTTGAGTGCTGCGGTGCCACTCTGGGAAATGGCCCGATGGAAGACACCCCTGGCTAAAGGTGAGAGCATCTGTAAGGGAAGGGAGTGGGGCAGCCATGAGATTCTCAGTACGGCCACTTGGGTTGTTTTGGGAGCTCATCTGGTGAGAGGTGAGCAGCCTGAAGGAATCCTGGGAGAGCAAGCAGATGGGAGGGAGCCAGGAGTCCTGGGTTGGGGTCCTAGACCTAAGGCCAGTGCCTCTGGTCTGTACAATGGGCCCCAGGGGTTCCAGAGGGCATCTGGGTATGTGGGAAGGAACCTGCTGGCATATGGAAGTGGTCTCTCTCTGCTTTGGAACTAAAAATGGGGGGTACATGGGGGTCTCTCCTGTGCTAATAGCGCTGAGCCTCTCTGCATTGCCCAAGTTTGGGGAACAAGTACATCCTGGGCCTCCCATCCGGTCCCTTGGATACCTCAGACTTCACGTGCCCCAAATCTGCTCCAGCCAATCCCCATCTGGGTGGCATCCCTTACCCTGCATCATCCATCCTGCCCCAGGGGCCTTCCACTGCTCATCCCCACACGCAGCTTCCCCAGTTCTGTCCATTGGCCTCTAACACCACTTTGCAACCATTCTCTACTCTCCATCCTACCTGCTGCTATTTTATGAGTAGCCCCCATTATTTCATCCGAGAGTTAGCACCCCCCTATGCTCTCAGTTGGTCTCCAAGTCTCTGATCCTGCTTCTTTCTAACTCAGTCCCATGCAGCAGACTGAGCTATTCCTCTAAATGCACATCTGATCATATCACTTAACTGCTTCAAATCTTTCCCTGCTCTCCAGTGCACTTTGGATAAAGTTGCTTAACTTCTCTGGGCCCCAGTGTCTTCATCTGTAGAGTAGGGACATCAATACTTTTCTTTTTAGACTGTTGAGGGAAT
>NW_007784480.1:0-315 GCF_000696425.1 Galeopterus variegatus
GTGATCCACATCTAGCAGATAAGTATTGTGAGAGGCTCAGAATCTTCATAAAGGTCACAGCTGCAACATACTGAGGGACTAATGTCAAGTGCTCAGTGTGTACGACTCCAAGTCCTGCACTTCATCTTCTGCAGCATGTAAGCTCCACAAAGATCGATACTTCAAAATGTACTAGAGAAGTTGACCATATTAAGAAATTCTACCCCCAATTTTTTGGGGGGAATAATTACTAGAACTTATTTTTTTGTGTGTGCTAAAACACTACTTATCTACTTTAAGTATTTAAAATGTTGTACACATATGTTTTAATATATA
>NW_007784480.1:2306-2794 GCF_000696425.1 Galeopterus variegatus
ACTACTACTAATGGTACTGATAACTCAATCTAGAAAAAAATATTTCAAACAGGCTTGTGATCATAGAAAATTTTAAAATTTTCTAATTTCAATTTCTGTATATATTCTATTACAGAGAAATGTGATGGGAAGAACAAAAATAGACTTTCAAGATTAAAATATATTCTATCAGAATAAAATTCTATGAGGGATGTGGAAAGGAAATATGAGTTTGAGAAGAAAATAGGATAATGTTAAATTTTTGGTCTATTGAGGAAGAGATTGTCTTACATTTTTCAAGTGGATAATGGTATGGTTGGTGGGTATAAAATATTTTGGTATTAAATTCAATTGGGTGTATTTAGAAGAGTGTTGAAACAGCACTACATAAAATGTTATGTTTGTGGGGCCGAGCACATGACGCACTCGGGAGGGTGTGGTGCTGGGAGCGCAGGAGCGCTCCCACCGCGGGTTCAGATCCTATATAGGGATGACCGGTGCGCTCACAG
>NW_007784481.1:0-431 GCF_000696425.1 Galeopterus variegatus
GCAGAGAAGAAGCTGCGGCACCCTCCCCCCGCTGGACACCTTCTTGTGGCTGCCGCCCCTCTCCTGGTCCGTTCTTATTGCCCCTCCCTTCCGTTCCTCTCCCTGTCTCTTCACGCTCCCACTCCCCATCTCTGGCATTCCTGCCATCTGTCCTGGGGACTTAACGTTGGCCCCTACGTGCTGACTTGAGGACACAGGATGGAGAATGAACTCCTGTGATGAGGGACAGAGGGTGGGAGCCCTGGCAAGGGTCCCGGGGTCAGTATGTGTGAGCTACTTCCCTGACCAACTGTGGCGACTGACTGCCCAGAGGAAACCAGGCTCATCGGAAGGAAATGACTGCATCCTGGGCAAGCGAGAGAGGAAACCAAGCTGCCTGCACTGCAGCCCCCACCCCCTTCCCTGTGCAGTCAGAAACAGCGGCAGCCACA
>NW_007784481.1:2531-2794 GCF_000696425.1 Galeopterus variegatus
CTGCGGCAAGTTGCGCTGACCTGGTGAGAGGTGAGTCAGAAACAGAGAGCAGCCTGCAGGGGTCAGCAGGGTCTGCAGATGACATGGGCTGCTGAGAGCCACCAAGCCCATGCTGTGAGAGTGCTCAGAAAAGTGTAACGAAGGATATGGGCTACAGAGACCATAGCTGGTAGGGGACAGGGCCCCTGGAGGGAGGCAGCTGGAATCTGTGGCTGGTGAGCTGCTTTCCCATGACCCCTCCTCCCTGGTCCCCTGAGCAGACC
>NW_007784482.1:0-675 GCF_000696425.1 Galeopterus variegatus
AGATGCAGTTGCAGTTCCTGCTGACTAGGCGCCGACCGGACAGCTCTGAGCCACAGTGGAGACCGGCCCTGATGAAAAAGACATTTATAAGCAAAAAACAATTTTGATCAGAACTTTAGCAAATGAAAACCAGCCATGTGGGCAGTTGTTCCTTCTGCAGGCCTAAAAAGCTGGCTGTGCCCCAGCGGGTACCATGGATGGGCAAGTGCCTCAGGCAGCTGCCCAGGTGGATGGAAATCGGCTGTGCCCTCCCACACTCTCCCTGGTGTCTGGGTGGCTGACACACATCCCAGTCCCCTGCCGCCTCTGAGTCCCGGCCCTTGAGCGGCTGATAGGTAGGCATCGGATGCAAACAAGGCAGGAGATGGAAGTCCCTGGAGACCCAGCTCCAGTTCAGTTGTGTGCTGGGGTGAGCAGAGAGGCAGAGGAAGGTGGGGAGTGCACGTCCCAGCCCACTTGCATTCAGTCCCCAGAAGCAGCTTTTAATCTGGCATTTCGATATTCAGTTTGGGAGGCGGAAGGACATAATTTCCGGGGCTCTGAGTAATAACCACTGTGGTTTTCTTTCGAAAAATAGGAGGGATTTTGGGAGGCTCGGGAACTGGGGTTTCTTTGGTTTCTTCAGTGTCTTCGTGATGGAGATCATACGAAATGTTTCCATATTCTCTCAAAAAC
>NW_007784482.1:2374-2794 GCF_000696425.1 Galeopterus variegatus
GAAAGCTCACCTCAAAAGTAAGAAGAGGCACGACAATGGTCATCCAGCTCAATGCCACTGTGATGTGCGTCCTTCGCTGTTCCACAATCACGTCCATCGAGCGCAAGAACAAGACGGACCACACGATGTAGTAGAGCACCACGAGGCAGAGGAAGGACCTGAGAATCCACAGGGGGACACACACCACCTGAGGGGAGGAGGAGAGGAGGATCTGTCTACGCCTTCTGCCCCGGCCTCTGACAGGAGGCACCGTCGTCACCTTGCTCTCAGGTTCAGGCAGCACGAGCTGGCACGAGGACAGTCCTACCTCCCAGGACTGCAGTGAGGACAGCATGGGAAGGAAAACGTGGAGCGTGTGCACGACAGGGCCCACCTCCCAGGAAACGTTGTCATCAGTGCCTGTTCCTTCAGGTGACAGCC
>NW_007784483.1:0-414 GCF_000696425.1 Galeopterus variegatus
AAGGAGGGAGGGGGCATGTTTGAGGCCCATGGCACCCCCCTCACTGCAGCAGAGGAGTCCAAGGGGCTTCTGGTGGTGGCTCGGTCATGGCTGGGTTGGACGTGGATGTCAGGGGCATGTGGCTGAGGAGCCACTTTTATTTCACTAAGCAGCTCTCGCAATTTTGATTCCACATGCTCTTTCTTCATACCTGGAAGTGTTTTCTCTGACTTACTCTCCTTTCAAAGCATAGTTCATCCTGTCCTGCATACCTCCTCTGTGTTGAGTGCCCCATGCCTTTAGTCCCATAATGCCATCTGCGTACCCTTCATGAATCACTCTTTATACTCCATTCTTATTTCTACTCAGAGAACACCAGCTCCTTGGGGGCAGGGAACTTGTCCCACTCTATTTTGTGGCTCTAGTACCTAGTGG
>NW_007784483.1:2067-2794 GCF_000696425.1 Galeopterus variegatus
CAATGACTGTGCCACCTTTAAGTAGACAACCAAGTGGGATTGAGAGAAAAGAGGGTATTTTTTAAAATCATATTTTACTCTGTTTACATATAGTATGTAACATACCTGATCAAAGTTTTTCTTTTCAAACCATCTCCCACTTAGAAAGCCACTTCTCTGGTTGTACTAGTATACTCAACGTTTGGCAACCATATATCTATCATAGGTAGGTGAGACATAGATAAAGATAACTCACAAATCTCTCTGGTCCTTGAGCTTGCCTTGCAAGCATGGGATTTGGGGGCAGATAGATTTAGGTGGGAGGTCTGGCTCCAACTCTTGCTACCTATGAGACTTTGGGCAATTTACATAACTTCTCAAAGCCTTGCTTTCTGCCTTCTGTGGCTCAAACGTGTCCCACAAAAGTCCGTGTACTGGAAACTTAATCTCCATTTTAACAGTGTTAAGAGGGTGGGAAATCCAACTATGGCTTGTGAAAGGTGGGGCCTTTGCAAGGTGATTGGATTGCGAGGACTGTGACCTAGTGAATAGAGTGATCCATTCATGAAGTAGTGGGCATAGTTTTGGCAGCTTTATAAAGAGAACAAGTGAGGAGGTTAGCCCACTCTTCCTCAGCTCATTCTCGCCATGGGATACCCCGCATTACTGCAGAGTCACCATAGAAACAGGCCCTCATCAGATGTGTCCCCTGGACTTTGGACTTCCCAGCCTCCAAAACTGTAAGAAA
>NW_007784484.1:0-1492 GCF_000696425.1 Galeopterus variegatus
GGTCCCTCGGGTGATGGATACTAGCAAAAACAACCCAAAAAGATATATAATCTGCAAACATCAGTAATTAATGTTTGTGATCTGTGAACACGGTGCTAGGATTGACTAAAAAGAACTCATTTCTTTAAAAAAGAAATGGTTCCAGTGCTTGTGATTCTTTAATAGAAATGTAAGACAATCTTTCTTTGTACTTTTTTGGTGAGGAAAACAGAAATGTAAAGTGTCAATAAAGGCATGGGTAGCGGATAAGCGGAAAAGCTGAATGTCTAGAGTGAAGATGTGTTTCTTGCATGAATAACTTCCTAACAATCTGCTGAAGGAATGATTTTGCATCAGGCTGAAACCCCAAACCAGCATCATTTTAATTTGCCAAGCACCTGTGAAGAAATACAGCTGCAAGGCCACGGGAAAACAATAGGAACCGTGACAGTTCATTAATACAAACCAGCAACTAGATTTATTTGGAAAAGTCATTGATATAGAATTACCCTGGAGGATGCAATGGCATTCCTGAAGCAGGCCAGCAAGCAGCTAACTAAGATTATAGATGTGTGCACATCATTTGAAACCGAACAGTAATTTGGTAACTATTGCGATTTATTGTGTATGTCAAACAGAATAACAAACGTGCAAAGAACTATGATTGCTCCAGGAAAGTTAGGTTTGTGTTGTATTCAGCTGTTTGGCTTTTTGCATGCAAGGTTATTTTGTTATGAAAAAATCAAGATAATAGTGTTGCCTCTAACATGATTATTCGTGTATATATGCATAGAAGGAAAATGTGGAAGTACGCATTTTTGTCTAACTCAAGCCTTAATATAATGCTGATAAGAAGCTAAAAAAGTCATTTATTGCAGTCAAATCACTGCAGTCTTGTGTTGGTGGTGACCACAAATATTTGGGATATGGTAACTCACAAGCAAGCTGGCTTGCAGAAAATGAAAGGTATCAACAGATCTAAAGGCAGAGAAATGGATATGCTAACCACTGAATTTTATTGCAAACAGTAAAATGTAACCCCATGGGAGGAAAGCAAGATACTTCTTTCATATACTTAAAGCATATGGGAAAATCACAGTGTCTGGCACAAATGTAGTAAGCTGGTTCGTGGAACTTGTTCCCAAACACGGACAGGCAGCACTACCTAGCCATATGGGAGTGCATGAAGTGCATGCCCCCACCCCTCTAATGTTTCCACTTTAAATGTAAAGGAAGGGCCTGCCCCATGGCGCACTCGGGAGAGTGCGGCGCTGGGAGCTCAGCGACGCTCCTGCCTCGGGTTCGGATCCTATATAGGAATGGCCGCGTGCGGGTGACACCACACCAAGGGTTGCGATCCCCTTACCAGTCACGAAAAAGACAAAAAATAATAATAATAAAAAAAATAAATAAATAAATGTAAAGGGAAACTCAACAATCCTCCAGCTCATTTTCTTAGTTGGTTTTCTTGATCCTTTTATCAACAGTAGTTATAATCCCTGGTACTGTTAGA
>NW_007784484.1:2192-2793 GCF_000696425.1 Galeopterus variegatus
TTCTTAGTTGGTTTTCTTGATCCTTTTATCAACAGTAGTTATAATCCCTGGTACTGTTAGAATCTTCGGAAACTGATTGACCTGAAGTGCTGGTTGTAAAGAGTTAAATTGTATAGCGACCACTGGGGACTCGCTGAGTAGTGGTGGGTATGGGCTTATCTCCAGGACACCATAATAACTGTCACCCACTAAGGCCAAGGCCATTTTTCTGACCCCCCATGAAGGTGGTTATGGTACGTTGGGGTTGGAAAGGGACATGGAGAATGCACCAGGTGTGTGTGGATAACCTGAGCTGAGTGGGAAGTAGTTTTTAGACCAAGAGCATCTCCCTGGCTCTCGAAAGTATTATCTTCATTTCATTTTTAAAAGATATTAAAGCTCTTTTTTTGTCACCCTGAAAAAATAAAAACTATCCGAATCCAGGAAATATCTGATCTGAAACAGAAAAATCTGGGACTTGGGGTGGCAGTGGGGAGATCCATTAAGATACTAACAGGAATTGAAGACACATTAAATTATCTGTGCTACCAGAGGGATAAATACCACCTGTCCTCACTCATAAGTGGGAGCTAAGAGAGAAAGAAGGAAGGAAAGAAAGACC
>NW_007784485.1:0-2793 GCF_000696425.1 Galeopterus variegatus
CAAACATGAAGCAAAATGGCATGATTGTTAGATGAACTCAAGAATGAGCAGCTCTGGGGCCGGCCTGTGGCTCACTTGGGAGAGTGTGGCGCTGACAACACCAAGTCAAGGGTTAAGATCCCTACTGGTCATCTTTTAAAAAAAAAAAAAAGAAAGAAAAAAAGAATGAGCAGCTCTGAGTAAAACAATAACTGGCGCGTGCACCTCCTCTGCTCTCATTTAAGAGACGCTTGAACAGAGACAATGAAGGGGGATTCAGACGGTAAACAGTGCTGAGCAGGTCTAATGCCCATAAAGGCTCCACAGGTGAATCAGGTTAAAAATCAGCTAAGTCATTGGTGTTTCTTGTGGAAATATCCAGGAAGTATTAATGTGGAATTTAACACACGATCAACAAGTAATAACACAGAATGAACTGGAATAGGCAGGGCTAATGCTTGAAAATTACCTAATGCAGCCATTTAGGAGGAAGAAAATAACAGCAAAATGCTTAGAATCACCTCTATCTCAGTTCAGTCCTTTTGACAGTATATGCACTTTACACACATTTATTTCAAATCTTGCTCTACAGAGCATCTTACAATTTATAACTAATGTAAAATTAACTAATTTGTTTGAATCCAAATTAACAAGCATATGCTTCTATAAAAAGGATCTGTAAAATATGCAGCATTAGAATTGCAAAACCACGGACTGACAGAGTGATATTCCCATCTCAAGAGGGCCAAGAACCCGGACAGTAGCAAGAGCAGCCCAGATAGTACTTGCTCTCCAGAAAATTCCCACCAGCAGCAAGAGGAATAAGAGCAGACCAGCAATTAAGAATCAAGGGTTTCCACTGCAGAACTGAAGATGTGGGCAATGGAGCGGGGAAGCAAGGCAACATCACAACACAATGTCCTTCAACACAGAGAGGTAAACATATTTTACTGAAGACTGTAATTGAAAATAACTGTCAGTGTAAATGACATCAGCTATGTAAGTATAAACATCTCTCACAGTTCTATTTGTTCTGTAAGCATGTAATCACATTTTTTCTTTTATCGATATAGAAAAAAAAAAGAAAGCAAAGTAATGAGACCCTATTCATGGAAAGAGCTGCCCCTACTGTGTCCAAATAATCTGTGCTTGTGAAATTGTTCTGTGATGTACATTATCTAAAAAATTATTCCGTCCATTTTATCTCTGTTCCCTATGACTGGAATATGCTGTGAATATAAAGAGAAACGCAGTTGATTCCATCCTCAGCAAAACGATGTTTTGCTTTTTTATGAGACTACTGGTGTGAGACATAGAAGACGGAAATTTCAGTGATGCTTGAATCTTCCACTCTCCTGGGTATCATTCATTCATTTCCCATCAGTTTCAAATTTCTTTTTTCCCCTAACTAGGAAACTTCCAAGTCATCTGTGGTGAGTTATTTAGCTGCATGTTATAAGCAGCATGACTTTTCACATTAGTTGCTGCACACGAGTCATCTTTATAGGGTTTGAAATGAAAGTCAGATCACAGAGAGTAAGGAGGCATTCCACATGTGTCTCTATGCCACAGGACAAGATCCAGATCACTCTCCTCACTTAAGTCATTCAGGAATTAAACGTAACAAAACAAAATTGTGTGATAAAGACAGTCAAGAGATTTACCTCATCAGTCATTCCCATCTGTTTGGGGGCAGGTAGGAAAAAACACAGGGCTTGACTGGAGAATAAGGGATTTAAGTGGGTTATCAGTTAAAAATTCTGAATGTGAGGTTGTTAAATATAGAAATGGATGACTAAGAAAAATGGAATCGTCCTAGGTAGGTTCCAAAAGTAGAAGGGGTGTTCACCAGGCTGGAATTATTTGGTTATTATTCAGCCTGAGAAGTGAAAGGGGAATCCAGCATCAAGTTCAAGTTCATGTCTGCACCACGGGCTAGGCAAATTATCTATCAGGGAACAGCCTCACCTGCACGCATATGCTCTCACTGGCATAGTTTCTAACAAATAGTAACTTTCATTATATAAGTTATCATTCCTCTTTTATTCTGATTATTTAGTGACTGTTCTTGGAACAGGGATAATAGAGATGGATGTGCCCAATATGAGTCAAGCAGGCAGAGTGTAACTCTGTTTCTTCCTTCTGCCATCCTTATTTTCCTATTCTGGAAAGTACACCAGAGGTATAGATTACTTCACAGCTACCAAGCATGTACCTGAACTTCTATGGAAGTTTATCCTTTTATGTGAATCATAGTTATAAATAGGATATCTGTCTTGGCAAGTAAACAGAGTCACCAACCCAGATTACATAATGGAACCAAGTCCTAGACTTCTGTATTAGTGTTCTAATGCTGCATAACAAATTACCAAAACTTAGCTGCATAAAACACCACATATTGGTTATCTCAGTTCCAGGGCTCAGAAGTCTGGGCACAACTTAGCTGAGTCCTCTGCTCAAGGTCTCACGAGGCTGCAGTCAATTTGTTAGCTGAGCTGTATTCTCATCAAAGGCTCCACTGAGGAAGAATCCATTTCCAAGTTCATTCCAATTGTTGACAGATTCATCTCCTTGCAGAGCATGACTGGGAACTCAGCTTTTTTCTGGCTGTTTGATGGAAGCTGTCCCCAGATCCTAGGAGCAGCCTGCAGTGCCTTGCCACATGGGTTTCTCCAGCATAATGTACTTCATCAAGCCCACAGGCTGCTGAACTGGAGTCTCCAGGCTGCCAAATGGAATCTTGTTCGATGGAACATAATCACTGAAGTGACATCCATTGTCATTGTCATATTCTATCAGTTAGAAGCAAGTCAT
>NW_007784486.1:0-287 GCF_000696425.1 Galeopterus variegatus
CGATCTAAGTAAACTCATCAGACCAATCTCATCGATCTAATTAAACTCATCAGACCAAGGTGATCGATCTAAGTATACTCATCAGACAAAGCTAATCGATCTAAGTAAAGTCATCAGACCGAGCTCATCCATCAAAGAAAACTCATCAGACCAAGCACATCGATCTAAGTAAACTCATCAGAGAAAGATAATCGATCTAAGTAAACTTATCAGACCGAGCCCATCTATCTAAGTAAACTCATCTGACCGAGCTCATCGATCAAACTAAACTCATCAGACCAAGCACA
>NW_007784486.1:2272-2793 GCF_000696425.1 Galeopterus variegatus
TCTAACTAAACTCATCAGACCAAGCAGATCGATCTAAGTAAGCTCATCAGACTACGCACATCGATATAAGTAACTCATCATACCAAGCTATTCGATCAAAGTAAACTCGTCAGACTGAGCTCATCGATCTAAGTAAACTCATCAGACCGAGCTCATCGATCTAATAAACTCATCAGGCTGAGCTCATAGATCTAAGTAAACACATCATACCGAGCTAATCGATCTAAGTACACTCATCCGACTGAGCTCATCGATCTAAGTAAACTCATCAGACCAAGCACAACGATCTAAATAAACTCATCAGAGAAAGCTAATGGATCTAAGTAAACTCATCAGACCGAGCTCATCGATCAAACTAAACTCATCAGACCAAGCACATCGACCTAAATAAACTCATCAGACCGAGCTCATCAATCTAAGTAAACTCATCAGACCGAGCTCATCGATCATAGTAAACACGTCAGACCGAGCTCATCGATCTAAGTAAACTCATCAGACCAAGATCATCGATCTAAGTAAAC
>NW_007784487.1:0-523 GCF_000696425.1 Galeopterus variegatus
CTTTTCCACATACTTCCTACAGCGATTTCCTTAGCATATTTAAACAGCATTCAAGCAGTTTTCTTAACATATCTAAAGAGCAATCAGTAGGTTAAATAGTCAATAGTCCTTCAAGCTGGAATCAAATTAGCGACCTAAAATAGTCTAAGTACACAATCCCATCCCTAAACAGTGATTGGAATTGATTAGATGGCTTTTGCCAAACTTACGTGTGGACTTTCGTCCCCTACTAAAGAGCCATTTGGCTCATTCATGCAGTACCTAAAAATCCTATTCTAAGATCAAAGGAGAATCAAGATTTCCAGCCCACTACACTACCAACAACACTTCAACTGCTTCTATGTTTATTGTTTATACAAAATGTCTTCAGGACTGTATAAAAATGTATAACAGGTAATCAGTTTTAAAAGATCATTATCATGTTATAGAAATGAAGTTCACCAAAAATCCAAAGTTCTAAAAAAAACACCTAAATAGTATGATGGTTTAATAGGACTGTGTCTATATCTAAAATTCTGCTTTC
>NW_007784487.1:2536-2793 GCF_000696425.1 Galeopterus variegatus
GTGCCTTGGATGACCCACTGGAGGACCGGCGCCGGACAATGATCAGAATGATGGTGTAGGAAATAATCAGAGCCAGAAAACAGCTCAAGGATATCAGGCCACTGTTAGTTAGAGTCACAATTTCCGTTTCATATGTGTCAATGCACGCCAGCTCTATCACCAGGGGAAGGTCACAAAAGAAGCTATCTACCTCATTGGGACCACAGAATGGCAGACCCACTGTAAAAGCCAAGTGGCTCACAGAATGAAGAATACCC
>NW_007784488.1:0-355 GCF_000696425.1 Galeopterus variegatus
CTAATAGTTTATTGAAGAATTTTGCATATATATTCATCAGAGATATTGGCCTGTGGTTTTAATTTTTTATTGTATCTTTGTCTGGTTTTGGTATCATGATGATGTTTGCCTCACTGAATGAGTTTGGGAGAATGGCCTCTGTTTCAATTTTTTAGAATCATTAGAAGATATAATTCTTTAAAGGTTTGGTAGAATTTGGCAGTAAAGCCATCCAGTTCTGGGCTTTTCTATGTTGGATATTTGCTGATTACAACTTCAATCTCTTTGCTTTTTATTGTCCCATACAGGTTTTTAATGTCTTCTTGGTTCAATTTTGGTAGTTTCTATGTCCAGAAATTTGTCCATTTCTTCCTGG
>NW_007784488.1:2365-2793 GCF_000696425.1 Galeopterus variegatus
CTAGATAAAGTTCCTTTCTCTTTATCATCTGCATTTTTGTTTTACTGGTGAGTTCTGTTCCACTTGTGTATTCATGGTAGTAATTTTTTTTTTTTCCATATATCATGTTCAGTACTTCCTTGAGGATTCCTTGTAGAGCTGTTGCATGGTGGTGAATTCCCTCGGTTTTTGTTTGTCAGGGAAATATACCATTTCTCCTTCATTTGTGAAGGATAGTCATCCTTGCAATTTTTTTTCTTTTGCTATTTTGAATTTATCTTCCCATTCTCTTTTGGCTTAGGGTTTCTGATGAAAAGTATGTTGTGAGTCTAATAGGGGTTCCCTTACGGGTGACATGACACTTTTCTCTTGCTGCTTTAAAGATTGTCTCTTTGTCATTGAGCTTTGCCAATTTGACTATAATGTGTCTTAGAGAGGAGACCTTTTTC
>NW_007784489.1:0-331 GCF_000696425.1 Galeopterus variegatus
CATGGGAATTTCTGGGCAGTTAATTAGCAGACATGGCAAATGTAAATTGGGACAAGGATTAAGAAATGCACCTGCCCTATGACCTTCCCATTTTATTTCACTATGCACTAGAGCAGTTTTTCTAACTGCGTAATACAATGCAATGAGACTCACAAATTAGTTGACTGGATGAGAACAAACATCTCTCAATGTTTTCAAAGAAAATTACCGTGCCAATTTTTGTTAACACATTTAAAATAAAATGGAGATATGATTTTTGCATACTTTAACATGCATGTTTAAAAATAGACATGGGTTCTATAACAGCTAAACCAGGCCCCTATTTGGATTT
>NW_007784489.1:2526-2793 GCF_000696425.1 Galeopterus variegatus
AGCATTAGTTTAAGTAATGACACAGTGTGTTTTTCTTTAGTTTAAATGATTAAGTTGTATGGTTAGGTTGATTCTTGCTAAATCAGTAGGTAATGTATGTTTTCATTAACCAAAAACAAATTGTGTGTCTAATGTGTACCATTGATGTACTTGCTACTGCACCTTTAATGGGTCTTTGTTGCATCTTACTGACGATAAACGATAAGGGCTTGTTGTTTCACAGGGAAGCTTTTTGTTTGTTTGTGTTTTCCAGCTACTGTGTAGAGA
>NW_007784490.1:0-1434 GCF_000696425.1 Galeopterus variegatus
AAAAAAAAAAAAATGCTTTTGTTGCAGGGTGAAGTATTCTATAGCTGTGTGTTAGGTGTAGGTGGTTTATGGTTTTCAAGCCTTTGATTTTCTTGTTGATCTTTTGTCTAGTTCTGTCCTTTATTTAAAGTGGGGCATTGAAGTCTTCAAGTATTATTGTTTAATTGTTTATTTTTCCCATCATTTCCATAAGTTTTTGGTTCATATATTTTGGGTCCTGTTGTTTGGTACGTATATCTTTAAATTGGTGATTTTATCATTATAAAATTCCCCTTTTTTATCTCTAGTAACATTTTTTGTTTATAGTCCATTTTGTCTAATATTAGTATGGCCACTCTAGCTTTCTTATGGTTGCTGTTTGTATGATATCTTTTTTGTCTTTTTATTTTCAACTTTTTTGTATCTTTGACTCTGATATGTGTCTCCTGTACACAGCATATTGTTGGATCTTGTTTTTTATCCAGCCTGACAATTTTGGACTTTTGATTGGATTATTTAATTCATTCACATTTAATGTTATTGATATAGTTGGACTAGGTCTGGCATTTATTTTTATTTTCTATATGTTTCTTTTCCTTTTTGTTTCTCTATTTCTTTTCACCTGCTTTCTTTTGCATTAAGTGAATTTTTTTTTTTTTAGTGTAGTATTTTAATTCCTTTGTAATTTTTTCAACTTTTTTTTGGAGTCTTTTCTTAGTGGTTGCTCTAAGGCTTGTGATGTATCTTTTTGGAATCTACTTCACATTTATATTAACTTATTTCAGTAAGATAAAAAAACTTTCTTCTTTTTTTGGCAGCTGGTGGTATAGGGATCTAAACCCTTGACCTTGTTGTTATCAGCACTGCACTCTAACCAACTGAGCTAACTGGCCAGCCTCTGAAACCTTTTTCTTATGCACAGCTCATTTTCCTCTTATGTTTGTGTGTGTGTACATATGCTGTTATTGCTCTACATATTGCATGCCTCTAGATATATTTCAAATCCAGCAATACCTTGTTATGATTATCCTATCTAATTTTATGTCTTTTAAAGAAGCTGAGTGGAGAGAGAACAAGGACATATTTATAGTATTTGTTATATTACCTTCTTATTTGTCATTTCTGGTTTTTTTCATTTGTTCTTGTGGCTTGGAGGTACCATCTGAAGTCATTTCCTTACTGCAGTGTAGCTTTGCTCCCATCCATCTTCTCTGTATTATTATTTGCAAAAATATTACATTTCTGTATATTGTAGTTCCAAAAATACAATTATATTCTATGCAATTGTTTTTAAGCCAGTTAAGAGAAAAAAGGGGAAGTAATATGCATTTATATTGTGAAATTACGTCATTACCTTTACAGTGCTCTTCATTTTTTCGTGTGCATTCTAATTATTGTCTGGGGTTACTTGTTTTCTTTTTTTTTTTTTTTTTTTTTTTTCCGTGTCCGGCAACG
>NW_007784490.1:2480-2793 GCF_000696425.1 Galeopterus variegatus
CGGGAGCGCCGCCGCGCTTCCCAAGCGGCGCACTATCCAGTGCACCACTGGGCCGGCCCTGGGGTTACTTGTTTTCTGCCTGAAAAACTTCATTTAGTATTTCTTATATGGCATATCAGCTAGTAATGAATTCTCTGTTTTTGTTTATCTCTGTTTTGTTTATCTTTATTTTGCCTTCATTTTGTCTTTGTTTTTGAACATTTTTAGTTGGAGTGTCTTGGAGTGGCTCTCTTTCTATTTATCCTTCTTGAGTTTTTTTTTTTTTTTTTTTTTCCCTTTTTGTTTTTTTTCGTGACCGGCAACGGATCGCAAC
>NW_007784491.1:0-311 GCF_000696425.1 Galeopterus variegatus
TGTTAAGGGGCTTGAAATATCCCATACTAGTTTCTCCAGCATCAGCAGATTGGGTCTCTCATCTCTGAGCTCTTTAAGCCTAGAGGAGAGGAATTTGGCAAGAGGAGGTAAATAGAATTTGAGAGGAATTCCTCAGAGAGAATTGTCAATGTGCCAGACTTTTCCCTTCACCCAAGCCAAGTGACAAACCTTTAAAAAAAACCCATATTTCTGGGACAGGCCTTTCTTCCAGAGTATGGAGAGATCAGGATGTGTCTGTGTTCCCTGTGAGCCAGATATGGGCCTCCTAGAAAAGGAAAGATTCTGGATCT
>NW_007784491.1:2315-2793 GCF_000696425.1 Galeopterus variegatus
TTTTTCCAAGCCTCGGTAATTACCCAGGAATCTGGCTAGGATAGAATTATTTTTAGGACCCTACACAGAAAATGTGCCACTTATACAAATTTCTCTGAAATCATGTAGCTCAGAAATGAAATAGATTTGATAGGGTTTTTTCTTAAATTTGACAACAATTCTAAAATGTTACATGATTTGTGAAGCTAATCTTACTTGTGAAGCTAAATTTTACATGAGTTGTGAAGCTACTGAAATTTTCTGTGCCACCCATAATAACAACAGCAAATTTCAGTCAGGTATGAAATTGAAAAGAATCTCTCTATTTTCTCTAAAGAAAATTGCAAGCTTGCATTCAAATGAGAACCAATCAAAGAGTAAGCAGCCATTGATGTATAGAAAAATATATAAAGGGTACATCAGGCTACTCATTAATATAATATGGTACTTTTATGAAAAATAAAAAGACCCCTACAGCTAAAGCATGTTACGATTGTGT
>NW_007784492.1:0-2793 GCF_000696425.1 Galeopterus variegatus
TCCAATCTAGAGGAAATAACAGATCAAATAACATAGCATGGCGTATTTCCTAACACGGTCTCAGTGTCAACAACTGCCCCCTCCTTGCCCTCAGCCACGTCATTCTTTAGCGATGGATCTTCCTTCACACACTGATGGTTATCCTGGGATGTTCTCTCTTCTTTGGCAAGCTCCCACTTCCCAGCTTCCACTTCAAGGTTCAGATCAACTGTCATCAGGGTGACAACTGTCCTCGTCACTCGCTTCACCCCCACCACACAATGAGGGAGAGTTAGTCCCTCCTTTCTCTTGTCCTTTCATACCATATTGAATCTACCTCTATTTTAGAAATTGTTTCACCAGACCATAATTATTTTGGGGTCTGTTTCCCTCATTAGACTGTATGCGTCACAATTATGTGTTATGAATTATGTGTTAGTAATCTTTGTATTCCCAGACTGGGAAAGCACTGTGATTATTTATAGGTGAACAATCAGTGGTTTTTAATTGAATGTAAAGACAGGGGAAAAGGAAATAACTTACTGGGTGAATTCTCATGGTAACAGTTTAGCTTAAAGACTATGGGCTGGCAACAAGGAACATAAGGGAATTAAGAAAGACAAAAGAGAAAATACTTAACTCTATGAGCAATGCAAAAGAAAGTAGGAAGTACTGGCTCCAAATTGTCATATCCCTGAATTTATAAAAGCCATGAAGACAAAAGAGAATTCAGTTATTAGCCACATACAGATGTGGATAAATCTGGGAACTAGATGGAGCAGCTCTATCCAATAGTTACATAGTAAGAGCCATGTATATATTTTTGAATTTTGTAGAAGCCACGTTAAAAAGAAAAACAGATAAAATTCACTTAAATATATTTAATATATTTTAAATATCAAAAATATTGTCATTTCAACAAGTAATCAATAAAAGATATAAATGAGATGTTTTCATTCTCATTTTTTAAAATCAGTGGTGTTATTTTATTAAGATATTTAACAGAAATATGAAACTTGTACTTAGGCTGTATTTGATTTCTGTACTTCTATTCTACATTCCAAATGAGATGTGTTTATTGATTGATTGATATTTTGAGAGATGTTTACTGAAAGATAATTGATTATATATATTTGTGGGGTACAGAATTGAATATCAATATGTGTGCACAATTTGTAGTGATCAAATGAGGATAATTCGTTTGCTCATGTTTACAGAATGTAACCAATCTTTGTGACCCTTAACCAGTTTCTCACCAACCCCTTCCCCCTCTCCCTTTAATTGAATGTAAAGACAGGGGAAAAGGAAATAACTTACTGGGTGAATTCTCATGGTAACAGTTTAGCTTAAAGACTATGGGCTGGCAACAAGGAACATAAGGGAATTAAGAAAGACGAAAGAGAAAATACTTAACTCTATGAGCAATGCAAAAGAAAGTAGGAAGTACTGGCTCCAAATTGTCATATCCCTGAATTTATAAAAGCCATGAAGACAAAAGAGAATTCAGTTATTAGCCACATACAGATGTGGATAAATCTGGGAACTAGATGGAGCAGCTCTATCCAATAGTTACATAGTAAGAGCCATGTATATATTTTTGAATTTTGTAGAAGCCACGTTAAAAAGAAAAACAGATAAAATTCACTTAAATATATTTAATATATTTTAAATATCAAAAATATTGTCATTTCAACAAGTAATCAATAAAAGATATAAATGAGATGTTTTCATTCTCATTTTTTAAAATCAGTGGTGTTATTTTATTAAGATATTTAACAGAAATATGAAACTTGTACTTAGGCTGTATTTGATTTCTGTACTTCTATTCTACATTCCAAATGAGATGTGTTTATTGATTGATTGATATTTTGAGAGATGTTTACTGAAAGATAATTGATTATATATATTTGTGGGGTACAGAATTGAATATCAATATGTGTGCACAATTTGTAGTGATCAAATGAGGATAATTCGTTTGCTCATGTTTACAGAATGTAACCAATCTTTGTGACCCTTAACCAGTTTCTCACCAACCCCTTCCCCCTCTCCCTTCCCACCACTAATAACCACAGTTCTATCTCTTTTTGTTTTGAAAGTTTAATGTATTATTGTGATTCTTTCAGCTCCCACATATGAGTGAGGACATGTGGTATTTCTCTTTCTGTGCCTGGCTTATTTCAGTTAACATAATTTTCCCTAAGTTCATCCATGTTGCTGCAAATGGCAGAATTTCGTTCTCTTTTATGGCAGAGTTGTATTCCTTTGAGTATATATACCACATTTTCCTTACCCAGTTGTCTGCTGATGGACACTTAGGTTGATTCCAACTCTTGGTTATTGTAAATAGAGCTGCAATAAACATGGGAGTGCAAGTATTCCCTTCAACATGATCATTTCCATTCTTTTGGGTTTATACCCAGCAAGGGGATTGCTGGGTCATATGGCAGTTCTATCTGTATGTGTTTGAGGAAAATCCATAATGTTTTCCATAATGGTTGTACTAATTTACAGCCCCACCAACAGTGTAGGAGGGTTCCCCTTTCTCCACCTCCTCGCCAGCATTTACTATTCTCTGTCTTTTTGATAATAGCCAGTCTAACTGGGGTGAAATCTGGTACATATTTTACATTTACAGCACATCTCAATCTGGACTGGCCATATTTCAAGTGTACAATAGCCATATGAGGCTAGTGGCTACCACATTGGAAAGATCAGAGTTACAGCATTTGGTTATTTTCAAAAAGGTAAAAAATATATATTTTTTCTTTTGAATAAACTATTTTTTGACTGTTCTTTTCCATTGCATAGTCAGGG
>NW_007784493.1:0-515 GCF_000696425.1 Galeopterus variegatus
TCCCTCCCATCATCCCCATTGCACATAGATGCAAGACTTGAGGTTTTACCCTTCCAAAAAAGAATGTATATATATATTTCCACACACGATATATTGCCTGGCAATGAACAAAATTCGTAAAATCGGAATGAATTAAACTAGTAACTTCAATTTCTAAAGATGGTGGATTAGATATTGTTTCTTGACATTTTTGACTTACTTATTTCTCTCCTGTGTTTGGGTCCTCACATATATATCCACAGACACACACACACACACACACACATATATATACACACAAAAACACATATACAAGTACACATATACATATGTGTCTATATACATATGAAAATAAATATGTACGTGTGTACATACAAATATATATATATATATATTTTTCTTTTTTTCATTTCTGGCCGGTGCTAGAATCTTCAAACTTGACCTTGGTGTTATTACACCGCGCTCTAACTAACAAAGCTAACTGGCAAGCATTTAGTTATGCTTTTCAAAGAAGTCCATTATATAGACAAGTGTGG
>NW_007784493.1:2570-2793 GCF_000696425.1 Galeopterus variegatus
CACATCAAGTACCACATCCCTAACCCCGAGATCTCCAGACTGAGTTTCACAGGGGCCTGTTACTGGTTCAGCCTGGATCATTCCCCCAAACATTTGACCAGAGGCTGAGAATCAGGGCTGTGTGTCCCTCATTCACTGTGCCCCTGTGCTGTAGCGCCTGAGCTCTTTCACTGGACACTCCCTTCATCGACTGATTCATAATTTTAAGTAATGAAGGTTGGTG
>NW_007784494.1:0-362 GCF_000696425.1 Galeopterus variegatus
TGTTGGCAGACAGCTTCTTTGCTTATATCTTCCTCCCAGTTTTCCAGCCTCTCTGCCATTAATGGATGGAGTAGGGGAAGGTATGGAATACACACATTAAATCTTGAGTTTATCATTTATGCATACATTCATTTTAAGTGGTCGAAAGCATGTTATAGACACACACAATATTGGGTGTCATGCTTTATTCTCTTAGCATTGTAGAATAGGCCATTAAAAATTCTGTGCAATGAACATTATAAAAAATTCTGTATAACAGTTCATCATATAGATAAATTATCCTTAAATTAACAATTACCTTTTGGCTTTCTTTGACTTTGGTATCTTTCATAGCAAATTTATAGAATATGAGAATAGGTTCT
>NW_007784494.1:1194-2792 GCF_000696425.1 Galeopterus variegatus
TTGGCTTTCTTTGACTTTGGTATCTTTCATAGCAAATTTATAGAATATGAGAATAGGTTCTTTATGTGGCCATTTCTTGGACTTTAGGAGCAAAATTGATGTAGGCTAGTATTTGCTTTCTGTGGACTGTAAGGACAGGGCTTCAACATGTAGTTTCCAAATGATTAAAGACTGATTGTATTTGAGTTACCTGGAGAAGTTGTTATAAATACGGATTCTAAGGCCCTGACTCAGGCCTGCTGACCCGGAACTCCACGTGTGGGACTTGAGCGAAGGTCCTCTAATCATTCTGGTGAATGGTCAGGTTTTGGAACCACTGACATTGTTGACCAAAAATAGTGGCTAGCTTGCTCTTTGCATAAATTCTCATTCATAAATACTAGTTGTTATAAAAATGATGCTTTGGAAGTATGGTACCCTAATGGAGTTGTAGTGAATATTTATCGTTCATCATGGCCATGTAGCAAATGAATCTTATTCTTTGCTTAGGAATCTCCTCAGTTTTTGAATCTTGGTTTGGGGCAAAAACTACCCTGCATAACCCCCTAAAATATTCTATACTTGTTTTCCTAGCGTCCCTTGAAACTAGGGCTCAGACATATGACTTAGGCTCTGCCAGTTGGTTATATCCATGTAAGACCCTGGCTTGGGTCCCAAAGTTACCAAAAGGCAGGGATGTGGCACTCTCTGGGTATAGAAGGCGGCCGCAGTGGTGGCAAGGTTGGTGGAGTTCCTGGTGTTAAAGTAGCAGAAGGGCCCATTGAAGTGTCTGGAGCTTAGGGTCAGCTCAGTTCTGGGGTGTGGTTTTGCGTATGGCTCCTGGAAGCTGAACCTTGAACCTGGTTCTCCATCCCATGGTGATTTTATAAGTTAACAATATCCTTCGGATAATAAACACAGAACCCCTCACACAAACAAAAAGTCCCTCCCTTTTCTGATTGATCACACGGAGTTGGCTTCAGTGTGTGAGCTTTGTAGGATGTGTCTGGTGCATTGTTATCCAGTGAAGCAATAGATGTGTTTTAGATCCTAGTTGATAAAGATGCCTTTCTATTCAGGAAGAAAAGCTGTAGAACCTGGATTTTTGCCCTGAAGCAGGGGTTATCTCAGCTTTGCATGGTGGTAAGCCACAGGGAACCTATGGACAAGAAAACTTTTCCCTCAGAATGAAGCTAGGAATAGATTTGAATGCCTGGGGAAGTCCTAATCTGAGACCCTGTAATTCCACATCTCAGATTATGGCATATATTAACTTGATGGATGACTTGCTGTAGTATTGTCCATTTGAATATTGACAGACTCCTGTCTGAATCCATCATTTCTTTTTGGCACAGTTGAATTTGAACTGCTCTTTTTGACAGTGATTAGCCAACAATTTGAGCTGGGTCTTAAGGCTCTTCGTACTGTGAAGCTTCACCACCAGCGAACTCATCCATCTTCCTGTGGTGGGAGAGCAGGCATCCCGTGCATTTAAAGTAGGAATCAAGTTGCCTCATGTGTACAAGTTAATATGAAGTAGGACTCAGCAAGCCTGTTTTATTCTGTTTAAAAATGGAATTTTGTGTGGCCTAGGATCATTCCTAGCCATTCTAATTCTG
>NW_007784495.1:0-343 GCF_000696425.1 Galeopterus variegatus
TCTTGGCTATTGTAAATAGAGCTGTGATAAACATGGGAGTGCAGGTGTTTCTTTGACATGAAGATTTCCATTCCTTTGGGTATATACCCAGAAGTGGGATTGCTGGATCATACGGCAGTTCTGTCTGAAGTTAAAACATACTTTCTAATATCTAATTTCTATATTACAGTAACTTATGTTGGTATGTAGGACTATTAAGTTATTTCCTATAATTTTAATTTCCATTTTTTAAAACCGTATAAATAATTATGAATGTTATGCTTATAGAGTTGTTACTATACGCATGTTCTTATATCCCTAGAGTAAATTCTTAGAAGTTGGATTTCTGAGTTTAAAAAAAAAA
>NW_007784495.1:2570-2792 GCF_000696425.1 Galeopterus variegatus
ACATGTTCCAAGGCAACAAAGGGAAACATACGTCTTCGTGGAATTTCAGTGATTATGGACTTTGCTCAGGCACTGAGATCTGGGAACAAGGAAGTGGTGAGGAAAGCTGGAATGGATGAGACCCTTGTTGCTTCTCTCACCTGTTTTCATCCTCTCAGAATCACCTGGGCTTGAGGCAAATCAGGAAATTACATGGCAGTGGTGAGCTAAGTGAGACCCTGT
>NW_007784496.1:0-937 GCF_000696425.1 Galeopterus variegatus
TGTCTCAGAAAATATCCTTTCAAAATCTCTGGTTGCTCATGTCTTAACACTTAGAGTAGTCCTCTATTTTACTTTTCTCTCACACCTCACATCAAATATATCAGCAAATTTTATTTGTTCTACCTTTAAAATATCACTGGAATCGGACCACTTTGCACCACACCTGTCTTTGTGCCTCTTGACTATTATTAAGAAGGGAGGCATGTTCTGGTCTGGCCAAGAGTATCAAATGATGTTAAAATGGGACTTTTTTCTGTTCATTTTGTAAGATGTCTCAGAGGCCAACAATGATATAATAGGTATGAAGTGCCCCTGTACAGAAACTCTTCCTTTTCTCTCCTCCTACATTTTGGGAGTGTTGGTGGTATGGGGGGATTTTCAGAATAAGGAGTAAGCTAACTCTACTGAAGTTTATCAAATGTCATGAGGGTTGGGTGGGGTTGGGGAATGAACTGTTTAATCCTAGAACTATTAGAATGTAACTACGTGGTTGTATGCAGGCTTAGAAATAAGGATCCCCATGGAGCATAAACCCTAGCAGACCTTGGTGAATAATATAATGGATAAAAGAGAGCTCAAGTTGACCATAAATCACTTGGCCAGTTACCATTAATTGTGAGAAATTCCCTGAGAAGCTCCCACCCCTTTTTCGTGGAGCTTCTGTTTACTGGATTCTGGAACAATTTCTATCACCAGAGAATCCTGCCTTAAAGTTAGATGGTGTTTTAGTTAGAGTTCTTGCTGCAAGCAGTAGAAGTCAGCTTTAATAGATACCAGTAAAACAGGAATTTATTAGAAATATATTGGAAAAGTAAAAACAGCTATACCGGGTAGTTTGCAGAGACCCTGGGAAGGCTGGAGAACCAGGCACGGGCGGTGCAGGTGGGAGACGTGTCTCTGGTCATGCTGCTGAGCTAGTCCAGGGATATGCTGGAGA
>NW_007784496.1:1709-2792 GCF_000696425.1 Galeopterus variegatus
ACGTTTTCTCTTGTGTATTTATATTATTCAGGAAAGGCTGGATTATACCATTTCCCCAAATCTCATGGCCTAGCACTTACAAATTTTTATTCCTATTTCTTGCTCATGCTATATTCTCCACAAGAGCCAGATAGGTGCTCAGCTCCACAGTGTCGCTGGAGGATCCAGACTGACAGAAGCTCCATTATCTTGTTTTTGCACCACATGGAGCACATGACCTTTTCAGTTGCTGCAGGTAAATGAGGGTGGAAAAGTGCATATGGTTTTATCCCCCGCCTCAAACTGCAAGGTGCTTATGTTGCTTCCACTCATACTTCATTGGCCAGAGCTAGTTACATCTGTAAAAGGAAGTGGAAATATAGGTGAGCAAAAGGAACATATGGAGAGCAATAATCTCTCTGCCATAAGAACATACTGTCACCATTAATACAAATAATCTCCATAGATGCTCCCATATTTGCATTTATTTTATATCATTATTTCACCTACAATTACATGAAATATTTTTTATACCTCTATGTGATTTTTATCACTTAAACAGCTGTTCCATATTCTATTCACATACCATACTTTATAATTTTATGCTCTTAATGGTTGGCACTTAAGTGGTAATTTATTATTTTTTACTATTATAAAATATTGATTCAATGAAATGACATGTCTTTACTTATTTGTCTGAAATTAAGTCTTAGTGCCATAAGGCTTTCATTTTGGATGCTGGAAAAGAAAGAATCAGCTGTCCTCTTTCCAGATCACCCTTTATAGCAGCGTGATGGATCTTTCCCAGATGTCCGAATCTGATCTTGTAGCCAATTCTCTTTCTCACACAAACCGCGACCGCAATCGCCTCTTGCAGCCTGGTGGACTTGCCCGACACATACTCCACACGAAAGAATCTGCCGTACTCTTTGCACATCACCCTTTATGGCAGCGTGATGGATCTTTCTCAGATGTCTGAGTCGGATCTGGTAGATCAGTTGAAATCCGATTCACTTTCTCAAACAAACCGCTTCCACTCTCATCTCCTGCAACCTGGTGGAGGTGCCCGAGAGTGACTCTTCCTTCTGCCATCAAAAGTCAAAA
>NW_007784497.1:0-1923 GCF_000696425.1 Galeopterus variegatus
CCGGTACGGGCGCGACACTGAGGGTTGCGATCCATTGCCGGACACGAAAAAAAAAAAAAGAATTAGATCTGGATAAAGAATGAATTCACAGACTTGGGGTTCCTGACTACCCCACAACAAGAAAAATCCTTGGACATTCTCTGCTTTAGAACTTTCTCTCAAGATATTATCCTCATGAAGTACAAGGGTACCTCAAAAATTTTGGAAAGATTAGTATTATCTTTCAATTACATTTTTCCACAAGCTTTTTGAAGTACCTTCATATATACAAAGGCAAGACCTTGAAGATCTAGATTATTCTCTAGATCAGGATTTCTGAACCTTGGCACTACTGACATTTTGGACCTGATGATTCACTTTTGTGGGAGGCTTTATTGTGCACTGTAGGATATTAAGCACCACCCTTGGTCTCTACCAGCTAGATGCCAGAAGCACCCCACCAATGGCTGTGACAACCAAAATCATCTGCAGATATTGCTGAACATCCCAGATGGGGATCACCCCCAGTTGACAGCCACTGCTATAGAGAAGTTAGGCCTTTAACTTGCCAAAAGGTGGTTATTTTGTTCATCCCGGACAAACCAAGTATCCATACCTCTGAAAGCAAGATCCTTCCAAGATGAAATACCTACATGCCCTATCACAGTTTTTATCATTGCCAGGCACAAAAGGAGGACCAACACTCAGAAAATTCCACTGTGCTAACTTCTCTGAGTTGTTATCTTTGCTATAGAACCCAGATTTCCTTCCTAGAATATGATCAACTTGTAGAAGGAATCAAAGACATTCAGAGAGACACACTTTTTAACTCAGAGTTTCCAAACCCCACCCTGATTCAACAGCAATGATGCACAGCCTCTTGTAACTGATAAGAGAAAAAAACATAAGTAGCCCACATTTGCTAAAGAGTCCACTGCGATGGATTATTGTCTTACATATTACACATTAACAGAATTTCTTATGACAGCGCCAACAGTCAAATGTGGTTGTTTTCCTTGTGATCCTTTTAAATCCCCAATTCAATTACCATGCTCATTTTTCTGATGAATCATCAGCAGAAAGCCAGACTGTTTTTTAGAGAGTGATATGATCCTCAGCTGGAACATCACTTCTGTCAGACTCTGCTTTGCCTACCTGGCATTAAAGAGACAGTCTAGCCCTGAAGGTGGTTAGAATTTATTAGTTAATCAGCTTGAAATTAACCCCTTATGGAACTTTGAGTTTTTCAAAGACAGCTGTTATACAACTGACATGAAAAGGAAAACAAAACAAAACAAAACAAAACAAAATAATGGAGTAAAGTGTGTGGTGTTACTTTATTGTTGTATCTCTACATTTGATAGCCTCAGAGATGCAAATCTCAGCTCCAGGCCACAATTAAATTGATGCATCAAAATAAAGACTTCACATGTATTTTCAAACATCACAGCAGCTGCGAAATGTTAGGTCTTCGATATTGCTTTTCCCTCAAGGATTTCCTTTTTTCTCTACTTCTCCTTCCTTCACTGGAGGGATACACAATCAGCCAAGCAACATCTGACATGCTGACACTGCTGCAGACACTGAATCCCTGTAGAACTCAGAGACTGTACCATAAACGAGGTGGTTTCTTTGAATTCCAAAATTGCCTAGAAGCTGAAAGTAGAAGAAAAAATAGACAAGTGACTGCCTAACATTTAGGCTGTGACTCTGAGCTGCCAAGACTCTGAACTATGTGCCTTTTCTACAATATCACGTAGAAAATGAGGACACATTTCTGAGTGGTGGGCATGGGAAGACACAACGGTTACGGCAAGGAGGTCCCCAGAGATGAGAATTCCATTAATTATTCTATTTTCTTAGTGCTTCTCCTTATTCATACAACTTTCTAGTTTCAAGTTGCTTGAAGCTGTTCACGTCACAGATAACAGGAGTCCATCTTTT
>NW_007784497.1:2487-2792 GCF_000696425.1 Galeopterus variegatus
TTTTACCCACAGATCTCAATGGTGAAAAGTGAAACCCCTAATGTACAAGATTCTGGAATGAGCTCCAGCTAAAGCTCTTTAGCTCAAACATAAAGAAATAATGTAATGACTAACGGGCAGTTAGTGTTGCCTTGGCTACCACTCTAGCTCTTGGCAAATATATTAATTTTTCTGTACCTCCATTTTTTAAATACTTGTTTAAATGGTATGTAAAAATACCAGAAAGGTTACTGGCTTAGCCATATACCTTTTTCTTTCTTGATTATTGCTCTGTTAGGTGCGCTCTCACTCCCTGGTCCACATTA
>NW_007784498.1:0-2792 GCF_000696425.1 Galeopterus variegatus
CCCTGGCCTTTCCTCCTTTCCTAATATTGATGTAACAGCGAAGCAAGGTACATGCAAATTGGTTCTAGTTAATAACTTCATAGTTTAAATTCTCCTGACCTGGAACTGTACTTCTGCATAGAATTTACTACTCAGATGTTCAGAAATTTCATTAACTGAAACACACTGCATATTTCAAAATTCCGCAGAATGAAAAAAAGTCAAGGGCAGACGGGTATTGTGATTTATCCTTTTCCAGAATAATGGCCGAGCAGAGGTCCACCATGGCATGGCATTGGGGAATGATCAGGAAAAAAGTGCTGATAAATGAATCAGAAAAAAAGTGCTGATAAAACTCCATGCTTATATTAAAAGAGAATTAATGTTTGGAAAACCAAAATAAAATAAAAAATGAGAAATGTGACTCTCAAAATGAAAATTAATGGTAAAAAGCAGTTAATACCCAACACATCTTCAATCGGTGCAGATCATGGGTAAGTGTGGGTACTTTCTTCTTGAGTGGTGGTTTAAAATAATCTAAATGTTGGTATTGCAGTACAATTTTGCAAAACAGTGAAATCTATAGGTGTCTGTGCAACTGATAAGATCTTTTCCTTATTCCTATTTTCACAGTTGTTCCTCTAAACATCAGTTTTTCTAATAAATTAGAAAAACTTCTAATAAAGCATATTTCACTTTTTAAAGTTGATTGAAAATGCTATTAATACATTTAAAATTCAGAGCAAGCCACACATTCTCAAAGCAAAAATTCTGAGCTGTGTATTTTCTAAAATTGCTTTCTGTGCTTGACCAAAAGGTGGAGATTCGATAAGAAAAAAGGAACAAGAAAGGTTGTAATGGGGAAATAATGTGAACAGCTGCCACATTTGTAAAGTCTGTTATTCCCAGATTCCTAACAAGAATCCCCTGCAAAGCTTTTAAAACGTACAGACCTTCTAGAATCGTGAACGGAAGATATCTGCATTTTTAAACTGATCTTTGGGTAATTCTGATGCACATCTTTGATTGAACTTATTGTAAAATTAAACTGCACACATCCTCCAAAAAAAAAAAAAAAGGCAGGGATTTTCATATATTTCATTTACTGTTCATTAACTAGCTCCCAGAACAATGACTGACAGAAAGTAGGTGCTCAATAAACATTTGTGCAGTGCACATTATTGAGCTCCTTGATAAACAAATCACACTAGAAATCAATCCACTTAAATGTGGGAAAAATAATGTATATATTACATGATACAAGAGCTCACTTTGATTTTTTAAAAAAATTTCTTCAATGATTCACCAAACTTGCCCAATTTATTATGTGGCATAATCAAGGCAAATACTTAGCAAGGCTTTTAAGTCTGGAGAGGCAAACACACCAAAGATATCTCCTTATTTAAATATATTTTTTCACCCCTTAGACTTCTACTTGCATCTTGACTGAGGGTGAAACACTTAGGAAAAAAGAGAGTCGATGTTTGTTAATGAGATGGATAAATCTTCCAAATAGTATTTAAAACTTTGTATTAGGAAAAATATTCATGAACTCCTCTACTTATCTATGTGCACTTTGCTCTGTACATCAAGTATGTTTTCTCCTAACAAGTTAAGCAGAAATAAAATGGAAAGTAACAATCACTTGGATAACACGTGCTTGTCCTCAGCCAAGTTATTCACCCTCCGAGCCTCAATTCTGTCGCTTGTAACATTACACCTGTAATGCAGAGCTTTGAAAAGGAAATAAAACCATATGTGAAAGTGCCTGGCACAGAACAGACATGCAAAATATATGGCTTTGTGTGCAATCTCTGTCAACACCAAGAATAAGCTCATGTTTTAATTATGAAGAGTACAAAGAGGCACCTTTGGCAAGCATTTGGGTATGCAGATGCTTGGTTCCTACAGCTTGAGTTTGGGCAGAATGGCTCCATTGGTGTTTCTACACTGAGATGCTAAAATGTGATCAGCATTATATAGGTGGTGTTATTCTGGAATAAAAAACATAAAGGCATTTCTGAAGTGACACCATGTTTCTTTCTTCATGTATTATATCGAAATGGGACTTCACCACAAGTAAGTTGGATCAGTCTCTTTAGGACCCAAGTGAAATGTTTAGGTACAGTGACACCTGCAGGGTCCAGCCCTGTGCCCAGAAGATGGGAATATTTACAACACATTCACATTTCAAAGTAGATTGTGATTTTAGAAGAAATGTTAAGAAAGGCCTTCAAGACAAAAACGTCAACCATCATACTATGCTTTAACAAAAATTATAAGAAAAAGTAACATTAAACATGGGCCATTATTGTCCTTGTAGGAGAATTCTTTCCAACATGAAGAGGTGCACAGAATCTTTCCACAGCCCTTAACCTGCGCTTTGGAGACCAAGACTTCCCACCTCATGACAGTTATTATGTGCATACCTTAACTCTTTCCCCTCTCCAATTTAACCTTCACTCGGCTGCCAGTTATTTTTCTAAATGATGCGCCCAATCATGTCACATTCCTGCTTCAAAACCTTCAATGGCTCCCATTTGGTTGCAGAACAAGTACTAAACTTCTCAGCTTGTCACAGAAAGACGTTAGCAGTCTGGCTCTGCAATCGCTTTCTCTGACCTCATCACCGTCCCCCCTCCCCCCACCACACACCCTTTCTTGCCTCCTGGGGTCATGTCCTGCCATCCAGCCACCTCGGATTCCTTTCCGCTCCTTCAATGCTCCAAACCACCCCTCATTCCATGTCCTGAGCTTGCAATGTCCTCATTCCCAATTTTTGCTCCTTGATCTCCTGCAAGCTTCAGGATCCA
>NW_007784499.1:0-481 GCF_000696425.1 Galeopterus variegatus
TTTGTTTATATGATCTCTTATTAATTAAGTACAGCAAAGAAAAGTGAGTCTATAAAAAAAATTACTAAACTGTGTGGAAATGAGATTTAAAAAAAAGGGAGAACATAAATGGAAGGTAAGCAAAATATAAATACGCTTGCATTTAAAAACCAGTTAGCCTCATGTTAGTGGAGACCTAAAAGACACTCTAATCTACACATTTCCTCTTACAGATTGGGAAACTGAGGGGTTTGCCTAATGTCTCAGTAAAAGAGGCACATCTGTACCTAAAGCCAGTAGGCCAGTGTCACTTGACATTGCTGATCCTTAGCATCTGGACCAGAAGGCAACTACTTTCAACAGGATTTCTCTGAGTTCTGGCTCCACTATTCTACTTTGCATTTAAAATCTAAGTTGGCCCCCTTCTTCCTTCTCTTCCCACTCCTACAAGGCACCTAAGAGACTTTGTAAGACCCTGTTGGCATCCTTTTTCCATGGTTTC
>NW_007784499.1:2249-2792 GCF_000696425.1 Galeopterus variegatus
CCTCACTCCCTTTCCCATTTTTCCTGAGATTATCTCCCAAATAAATGACCTGCAAACTCTTGTTTCAAGTTTGCTTCAGGGGAATTCAAGTTAAGGCATGGCCTGCTCAAAACTTTGCCACAAATAGAAAATTGAGGTGAACCCCCTACACACACACCAAAGGCCAAAGAACATTAAAAACAAAAGTTATAAATTCCATGTAATAAAGCTCATGCATTTTACTTAAAATAAAAATGGTAAAAAGCGGTTGGAACTTTGAGCAAAGAGGCTGAAAAACTACCAAAACATATGCAGCATTTAGAGTAGAGACAATCAGGCTTCAGTAACTTAATAAGACCTGAAATTATTATCAGTATCTCAGAGTACAGTTCCTATTTATGCTGATGGTTGGAGTCATTAATCTTTAAACAGTTGAACAGCAATTGTTGAGCTATAAGAATACAAGGGGTGCACTGTATAGTTTGTAAAACTGACATTAAAATTTGTTAAAAGGATTTGTTCTTATTTACAAATTAAACTTCAATTTTTTTGAAAATATATTTA
>NW_007784500.1:0-316 GCF_000696425.1 Galeopterus variegatus
GGGAGAATAGGCAGAATATCCTATCTGAAATGAGACACATTGGAAAGGACATTCTCAGGTTTGATTTCCTGGATGTCTCCCCATCTCCTTGGCAGGGGAGCAGGTTCTGTTTTTGCAGGGAGCAGATGCAGTTGCAGAGTGGGACCCTAGGACTTCCCACCTCACCCATCCACCATCCCAGCAAGGGACTGTCTCCCTGCAGTTGGAATGTTTGAGAAATCATGAGAGAGCCAAAAACTCTCTAGCAGCAACCGTCTGTTGCTGGGTGCTTTGCTGAGCTTTACAAGGATTGCCTACTTGAATCCTTACAGCCACC
>NW_007784500.1:1783-2792 GCF_000696425.1 Galeopterus variegatus
AATGCTCTATGTAAATTGCAACGTGTTACATGCACGAAGTGTCCAAACATAATGACTTGTGTAGCAGTTCTTTCTCTTTTTGTGTTTTTATGTGTGAACCCAGGCAGGCATAAGCCAGGCAGGGAGACAAAGCAGGAGTCTGCCCTGGGAGCCTTTCACCTGATGTTTCAGCCTCTCCACACCATTTTAAATGTGACTCCCATGCCCATGGTGTACTTCTCTGCATCACTGAATGGTATTTTGCAGCAGTATTTCTGCTCTGCTCTCAGAAATATGTGATCCCTGCCTACACCAGTGTCCATAGAGACACACTCCGGAGAAAGCATCGATGCTGAGAGCCAACCAGTCCTCTTCCCTGAGCTGGGCCCTGGCCTGTCTTCCCGGGTGGCACTCTTGTGAAGTCTGACCTCTTTGTAACCCTGGCAAGCAAGCGGTGATGAATGGCCACAGTCTCTGCAGAGGCGCTGTACACAAAGAACAGCAGTGGCCCGCATTCCGGAGCGCTAGAATCACACATCCCTGTGAACTGGATCCCAGGAGGGCTGGAGTCCTGGAGAGAGGCGAGGGCCCACGGGGCTGCTGCCACCTAGAGCAGACCCTTCCAGGCCTCTGCCTTACCCCGATCCTGGCTCTTTCTAAATGGTGGAACAGGTTTCAAATGCTGCCAAGTAGGTGCAGCCCTTTAGGATACCTAAAAACCTCTCTTTAAAGGTTTATGGACATTTACATTCTTATTAAATTGCTTTGATAAAATATTCAGCCACAGCCCCCTCCATTTGACTTTTAACTTGATAAGACATAATTTGCAATTGATTATTGCTCAAACATTCCTGGCACCGCATTACAATCTGCTCATATATCTCACCCTCTCTCTGCCAATTTGGAATGGAGGAAAAAATGGTTTATTTGACCTTTGACCTGTCTGAGGTGGGACCATTAGGTCACTACGGCTTTAAGAATCAAAACACCCCAATCCATAGCCAAGAGAGACAGAAATGGATGTGTGTAG
>NW_007784501.1:0-235 GCF_000696425.1 Galeopterus variegatus
AAAAAGTGTCTTAAACTTGATGGAGTTTACGTTGAGAAGTAAAGTTTATATTTTTTATTTTGATCTTTTAATTCCATACACTTTCTGAAGTCCTCTTGTACTACTGACATTCATTTCCTCATTACCACCTGCACTACCAGGAGAGCATCTTTAGTCTTATGATTGAGGATAGGAGTTATTAAAGTCTCTAACAAAGGAAGAAGTTGTCAAAGAATATTTTGCATTGCTGGACCTT
>NW_007784501.1:2393-2792 GCF_000696425.1 Galeopterus variegatus
CCAGCAGAAGATCTGAGGGTGGAGGAGAGTGGGGCTGGGGACAGTGATTTCCCCAGCCTGCTCCCTGCCTTGCTGTGATTCTAACAGTGGCTGTGTTCCTCTAGAGGGACAACTCCTCTTGGGTGACCCAAGCTCTTCCAGCTTCAGCTCTTGCCAGGCTCTGGTTACATCAGCCCTTCCCTTGCCCTGTCAGACCTGGGGATGGTAACAACTCCCTGCTTTTGCCAGTCCCTTGGTGCCACCATTCCTTGCTGATCCCTGCTATGGTCTGAATGTTTGTGTCTCCACCAAATTCACATGTTGAAATCGTCACCTCTGCGGTGATGGTATTGGCAGGTGGGGCCTTTGGGAGGTGATTAGGTCATGGGGGCAGAGCCCTCATGAATAAAATTAGTGCCT
>NW_007784502.1:0-2792 GCF_000696425.1 Galeopterus variegatus
ATGTGGGCCAGCTCCCCATGTGCCCTGATGTGCCCGAGCTGGGGTCAGGGAGCTGCCCGTGATCACAGCAGCAACAGAAAGACTCCTGCCCCATGGGAATGGGGTCTGGCTTCCAGGCTGGGGTCCTGTACCTGCCTTTGACAGCCGGGCGACCACAGCCAGACTCTTGGGGTCCTTGAGTCCCAGCCATAACATGGGGCAATGGTGGCACCTGGCCTCCTGGCTCTCCAGGGCTAGGCACAGAGGAGACCCTGCAGCTCCTCACCTGTGCTGGCGTTACCCCCAGCCACCAGCTCCGGTGGGGCCTGCTGCACTCACCCCTCATCTCCACTGACCTGTGCACACCTGCAGCTGGGCTGCCAGCCAGCTCCCCACCTCACCATGTCCTTCCCCACATCCTGTGGGACACTCTGTTGTGCAGCCACACATGTCCTCGTGCCCTCAGAGTCCACAGTTTGGACGTAGAGAAGAGAGGCAGTGACGCAGTAGATGAGCCCTGGCTGGGCCCCTCAGTCCGGGCCAGCTGGTCAGTGACCTCAGGGAGACAGTGACCTCAGCAGACCTGCGGCAGGCCCCCTCCAGGCCCCTTATGAAACATGTGGCACCCCTTCCCCGTGTCTGTGCCCTCCCTACCTGCCTGGCAGGCATGTTCTTTCTATGACGCACCTGAGCCACAAAGTTCTGGTCACGGAAACATGCTGAGCCTATGAGCATCAATTTAATAGTAATAAATAAAGATGATTTAAAACTAATCTCTAAACGAGAATCTGCAAGCCAGAGGAGACCTTGGAGATCGTCTGATGTAAGTGGCTCATTTCACAGAGCTGGAGACTGAGGCCGAGAGAGACATGAGGGGCCTCAGTGTGTGCTGCAGGAATCATGGGGCCTCTCTACCACTCCCCAGCCCTGGAAACTTGGCCAGCAGCCCCAACAGGCTGCTCCAGTGCCAGACACTGAGGGGGACAGAGGCCAGACATTCCAAGGGTAAGGTGGGGCCTTGGCTCGGAAGCAGGCACACCTCCTCCCTGAGTGACCTGAGTCTTCTCACCTAACCCTCTCCAACCTCATCTTCCTCCTCTGTGAAATGAGGCATGAACAGTAGCTACAGGACAGGGCTGTCATGAAGATCACATTTTAAAAAACAAAGAAACAAACAAATGGGAAGCACTGGCACTTTACAAGCACTCAATACATGGTAGTGATGACTAGCGTGGTGACAGTGACAATCACATCTCTGACAAACCCAGTGCTGCCCTCGAAGCAGGTACACTCTGACACGAAGCCAGATGCCAGGTGAAGCAGAGACAGCAGGAGGAGTTCACAGTGCACTGCCTGGGGGCAACTTTAGAAAGAGGGGAAAGTTCCAGCCTGGCCTGGTGGGTTCATAGACACCCAGGACAGAGGGAGCCCCATCAACAGCCCCCAGTGACCGGCCACTTTCCCCCACTGGGCTTTACCCACTCGTTCACACCGAATCTTTGTGACAATCTGAGAGGAGGGTTCATATGCCCATTTACAGATGGGGACCTGCAGTTAGGAGGGTCTGAGTGACTCGCCTGGGGGCAGAGCTGGGACGAGAATCCTTTTGTGTTGGCCTCATGAAAATATACACAGATGTGAGAAATACAACTCCTGGGGCAGAACTGAGTGCTCTTGTTTTGAGTATGCACCAAGTTCCACAACTAAGACTGCTATTTGCAAAGCAACCCCCTCCTCCGCATTATCTGACCCTTCAACAAGACAACGCTCCTTCAGCCGCTAGATCCGCTAAGTAAAATGTTACACCTGTGATGTACTCTTACAGGTCGGAACGGAGGCAGAAACAGGCGAAGGAACTTGCTCAAGACCACATTGCAGCCACGGGGCAGAGCTGGGACTGGAAACCCAGGCTCTCACCCACTAGAGCTGACATCCACCACTTTTTAGGTGAAGGATAAAGCTCTGTGACAGGCAAGGGGTGGCCCCTGCCCTGGTGGGGGCACCAGCCCCCACTCCTTCTCCTCGAGGTGTCTTTGAGTAAGCACTGTCACCTTAGGCTCCTCTACAAGCTGGACAGTGACTTGCCTGCCCCCAGGGGTGTGGGACATCACCCTGCACACCACGGCGGGCAGGCATGGGCACTGCTTTGCCAATATGGCTTTGCTGTGCGTCCTTGGGGCACTGGGGCAGGGTTGGGACTCTGTGTGCTTCCCGGGTCACCTGTGACACATGAGCCTCCTAACTGGCCGAGGGCTTCTTGCCAGAGTAGATCTGTTGGGTAAACCAATAACTCCATCCCAGTATCCCACCCTGGCTGCCCTTGATTTCCACAGGGTGTCCCCTGCCCACCAAGGCTGAGATCAGAAACCAAGAAGCAGACCTCACTTGGGACAGCAGCACCGTGGCTAGCGTCCTCACACGTCCACGTGACGTCCCTCGGCTTCCTTCCGCACAATTCACACATGTTGTTGTTAATCTGCCCCAGATAGATGGGGATCTGTATAAGTCAGGGTTTTCCAGAGAGACAGAATCAATAGGATATGTTATAATTACATGAGAGGGGTTTATTAGGAGAATTATATCACACGATTATGAAGAAAAATCCTTTGATAGGCCTTCTGCAAACTGGATGCCAATAATGTGGCTCAGTCCAAGTCCGAAGGCCTCAAAGCCAGGGAAGCCGATGGTGTCCTTGGGGTAAGTCCTGGAACCCAAAGCCGAAGAGTCTTGAGCTCTGATGTCCACGGACAGGAGAGAAGAGTGTGTCCAGCTCCAGCAGAGAGAGAGCCTCACCTCTTTCCTCTGCCTTTTGC
>NW_007784503.1:0-305 GCF_000696425.1 Galeopterus variegatus
GCCAACAGATACAAAATTACAATTAGATAGGAGGAATAGGTCTTGGTGTTCTCTCGGACAGCAGGGTGTCTATGGTTATCAGTTAAGCTTTGTATATTACACAATAGCTAGAGGAGAAACTTTGAATATTTTTGCAATAAAGAAATGATAAATGCATGAGGTGATGGTTACCTTAACTACCCTGACTGGATCATTAAAAATATATATGTATAAAAACATCAGATTGTACACCGAAAGTATGTATAATTACAATGTGTCAAGTAAAATAAAAAACATTTTTAAAAAATGAGAAAGCAAATTGCAAC
>NW_007784503.1:2354-2792 GCF_000696425.1 Galeopterus variegatus
TGTGCAATTGCTTGAGTTCCTTCTATATTCTGGATATTAACCCCTTGTTGGATGCATAGTTAGCACAAAGTTTCTCCCACTCTGAAGGTTGTCATTTCACTTTGTGGATTATTTCCTTTGCTGTAAAAACAGGAATTTTAATAAATTCCTTTTTCTGCAATTTCATCAAAAAAGAAAAAGATGTATAGTACATTTAAAATTGTATCTATTGAAGAATTAAGTATATTCTTTCTGGTAAAGAACTGCTGAACAGGCTTCCATAAGAACTGATTTTGTTCTATTTATAATTTTATGCATATGGTAATTGGCGGAATTTTCCACAGACCTGTTTTTCTGGTTTCATTCATTTCAAACTTGTTCCTCCTCCACCCATACATTACAATGCAGCCTTTAGCCCCATGCCTTAGTGTCATGATGTCACACGATTGGGACAGTAGA
>NW_007784504.1:0-2792 GCF_000696425.1 Galeopterus variegatus
TTCCATGGGGGTTGCTTGAAGGCTTCAAGAACTGGGTAACAGACAGGGGCTTTGCCTCTCTTGGCAGAAGAATATGGATGGAAAAAGGTCAGTGAGCCCAGATGAGGGGAACTGGAAGGCAGATGCGAGAGAAATGAGCTGAGGGTTGACGACTGTGTACTTACTGTGCCAGTCCACACTCTGTCTACCAGTAGCATCTTTTTTCTCTCTTTTTTCATCATGTTCCAGTGAATGGAGAGCTTTTGCTGAGGTGGGGGATGGGCACCTTCATCATGTTCCAGTGAATGGAGAGCTTTTGCTGAGGTGGGGGATGGGCACCCCCATAAAAGGCTGATCCATGGGAAGCCATGCTTCCCACTGGGCCACCAGGGCCGCAGGTGCCCTCTCAGAAATTCTGCTCCTTTTTCACTTTCCATGGACATCTGGCGCCTGTGGCAGCAGGAGGAGAGGCCACACTTCTTCTCAGTAGATCTCAGTTAACACTGTTCATCGCCTCAACTCTCTCTGGGAAACAGCTTTTATTTGTTAGTTCACAGGAGAAAGGAAATTTCTTTAAGGAAAACCATGATGTGACAAAGCTTTTAGCATCCCCATCCCTGGCTTCTGTGCCCTTGTACTGCTGTGTCTCCTCTTTCACTCCCAGTAGGGAAAGCAAACCAGTTATGCTCTTTATCCCAGGGCTGCTTTGTGAATCTAATTAAAATGGCAGCCAGTGACTTCAGAATCAAGGTGAAAAAATGACCAAAACACCAGGTCCTCAGTTCCACATAAGAGCCAAGGGTATGCAGAGAAGACATGAAGAAATTTCCTTAAAAAGAGAATTTCAAAAAATAGCAATGGATTTAGAGAGGTTGGTGTGAAGCTCTTTTGGTCTTTGTTGGAAGACATGCATTGTGTTAACCAGATCAGGAAAGTCTGTTTCTGTACTCAATTCTCCTATACCCAGACACCAGAGGAGTTGTAAATGTCCTTATGAAGTGCTGCTGTGTGCCCCAACATCTTCCCTTTAAAACTGTAAAAATGCAAGTAATGTGGTGGAACCGTAGGGTGTAACCAGTAAGTGGGGAGCAGGGGGCTGACCTATGTTAATTTGGAAAAATTGGAGGAAAAGCTTACAAGTTCTTAGGCAGCTACTGTGGTCAAAATAGCTGTGAATTTGACTTCAGATTCTGGCTGTGCCAGTAACCGTGCGACTCTGGAATGTTTAACCTCTGTCTCTCTCTGGATAAGTTTCCTTATCTACAAAATGGGTAGATTAAACTGGATTTCATTCATTCATACAGCATTCACATTTATTGTCAGTCACTGTGCTTTAATACTGGCAGTAAAAAGATAAACATTATACAAGCCCTGACTCACAAAAGCTCTCCACTGAGTGGCAGAGACAGATGTTCCTGATACTTATAAAATCATATGAAAATTACCATAATAAATATACAAAGTGCCACTGAAACACAATGGGAAATGAAATAATAAATGTAAATATATTATTATAATTAAACTAAATTGTAATTTAATCATAATTATAATTGTATTGTAATTAAATTAAATTGTAAATATGTTAATGATAAATGTAAACATACAATAATAAATGTAAATAATAAATTTACAATAATAAATGTGCAAAGTGCCACTAGAACACAGAGAAGGGAAGGATGAATTGCACCAGGAATAAACATTCAATAGCGTAGGCAATTTTTAAATCATGTCTCAAGTGCAGAACAATGTCTTACCTACCTTACTACCAAGCTGACTTAGAACAATGTCCTACCTTAGTACCAAGCTATACTAAGCCATGGACCAATGTCGGGCTGGATCACAGATCCCTTTGCCCTGTCCTGTGCAGGTCCTGAGTCAGGTAAGTGAAAGAAAAACTGAGCAGCCACTGGCAAAGTGGACGTGCTTTATTCTTCAGGTGCAAGCTCTGCCCACCAGTGGTTCAGAGCCACTGTCTTCCTTACCAAAAAGTACACAATAGTGGCAATGAGCCAAGGGGTACATTGGCACATATGTGCACTAACTACTCTTACATAACTTGTTTACAATGTATGTGCTGAATCATACCCATCTGGATATGAGCCGAGAGGGCCTGACCAAACCAGCTCCACTTTCCTCACACTCCACCCCTTCAGGGTCTCTCGCCGTACAATCTACGCATTTGTGGTCTTCTGCAGTGTTCCCTTAGCGAGAATAACTGACCCTTGCATCCATATAACCTCTGTGCTTATTGCACATTCAATACACCTTGAGGCTTGTCCCTGTAGCTCTATCTTTCAACTATTAGCCGTGAAAAACCCCACCCATTCACATGTCCAGTTAGTAGTCACCATTGGAGTGATTTTCCACAGGTATCTTGCAGCCACACTTGTAGGGAACTTGGTGCATATTCAGCAAGCTGACACACTGGCCACACAAACATATGAATGTGTCCAGTCAACTGTGGTGCCTGCAGCCACAGTACCATGGGTGAAAAGACAAAAAGGTTATTGGCACCAATAGAGGGAGTTCTCATCCCTCTGGCAGAACACATGCCAGCTTACCATCCTGGAAAGAATGGTTGCAGGAGCAGGTGCTGCGGCTCTATGCAACAGAGCCTCCACTGGAGAGGACCCACTCTTGTGGGGTCTCTCATTCAAGATCCTGACTGTCAGCCATAACTGCCATGTCCACCCCTTCAGAGATGGGGGTTGGGCAGATAGTCTTAGTCCCTTTTTCAGAAGACCATTGTACCGTTCAATCATTCCCACTGCCTGGGGATAATATGGCACATGTAACTTCCACTGAATGGACAA
>NW_007784505.1:0-1078 GCF_000696425.1 Galeopterus variegatus
GGGGGGGGGGGGGTGCAATAGGAAGGAAGAAGACTGAAGGTGAGGATCCAGGAGAAGGCTCATGGGTAATGAGGACATTTCCATAAGACGTCAATATACACATATTTTTTTCAGAGGGAGGGGCATTAACTTTTTAAGAGTGGGGACTGGTAGCATTGCCAGAGTCAGAAATTAAAAATACAGGCCACCTAGTTACACTTGAATTTTAGACAATGAGAAATATTTTAGTGTGCATATGCCTCATGCACTGTGTGGCAGGAAGTGTATTACTGTCGTGAATGAGGGCGGGGATGGGCATGAGGACACACCTGGAGCAGCCACTGCAGACCGTGCAAGACCGTGCTCCTCCAAACACATGAGCAGCGGAGGTGGTGGGCGCACAGCATCAGTCATTCAGCAGTGAGTTTATAACTCGTTTCAGGTTGCCTCGTGCTGTGATTTCCTTCAGGAACATTAGACTGCATAGCTCAGGGGGATTGACACAGGTAAGTGGCAGCTGGTGGGCTTCATGCAGAGTTGTGGATTTGCGGGACCGAGTGCGATGGAAGGAGAGAGGAGCTAGGGAGGGGAGCGTGTTCTTAAGAGTCATTATAACGATCAAGGTGGATCCAGGAGGCAGTGACTGCAGGAAGGTTGCATTTCTGATGACGAGACTTCTCATGCTGTCATGCCAGGAATGGGCAGCTGAGAGAGACACGAATAAAATGAAGCTGAACCTGAGCACATCACAGAGGCGAGCGAACAAGGCGTTGGAAATTTCACCTACAGGAATTTGGAGTCAGAGAGAGCAAGGTGGGGTCCGTGAACATGCACTGACCCCTTGAGCGAATGAAGTAACAGAATCATTAGGAGGTAGATAGAGGTCAGCAAGTCCGTAGCTATGATTGCACTTTTTTTTTTTTTTTTTTCATCAATCAGAAATTATTCCTTTCTTTTCTGGGTGGTGGCCGATGAGAGAGAAGAGCTGTGCTGCTAATGAAAACAAGCTCGCTTCTAATTTCTTAACGAGCCCTATCGGTATTTCTCTGCGAACTTAGAATTGCGTTTTCTAAATTGATAGCCCAAATCAACATTGGTT
>NW_007784505.1:2466-2792 GCF_000696425.1 Galeopterus variegatus
TACACACATATGGATAAACATAGGCACACTCATAAATACCTCTGTTTGTGTGTGTGTGTGTGTGCACGCACATGCACGTGAGATATCAGGTTATTATATTAAGGGCGGTGGAGAAAACATAAATCAAGGTATAGAGGATCTGCAGTGAGGAGTGGGGAATTTGCAATTGGAAAATTAGGGAAGGCCTCACTGATGAGGTGACCTTTCAGTAGTCACTTAAAAAGGTGAGAGGCGGGTCATGTGTGTACTCCAGGAAAAGCATCCAAGCAGAAAAAACAGCATGTAAAGTTCTGAGCCTGAATGACCAAATCAGAAATGAGGGAAGA
>NW_007784506.1:0-2792 GCF_000696425.1 Galeopterus variegatus
CACTACCACTGCTGCTGGAGGCTGCTGTAAGCTGCTGCTGCTGAGGAATGAACTCATGTCATCTGCCAACGGCTCCCAGGATCTTTCCCAATTACCTAGTGTGAACCTGCATGTGAAAGGTCTGGTGACCCAGTCTGTACAATGGGTTTGAAGGGTCTGTGGGCCCTAACCCCTAGCCTGTACAATATAGATGGAAAACTTAGCATAAATAAAATAATGAAACATTTGGGCTTTAGTTATGAATTGCCTAGCTGTACAATTGTCATAGTCACTTAGCAATACAATTGACTACATCCTCAGGATTCTGACAATGGCCCTAACCCGAAAATATCATACTCAGGTCATGTAATATGATTAAATTAAAATCTGGCCCTTAATGACAAGATACTCTTTGCTTTTTACTATAGAGTACTGATTTATTACTCAAATAAGACATAAAGCCAAAGATAGGATCTCTTACTGCTACCTTCATTAAGAGAGTTCAGGTAGTTTTTACTATGTTTTATATTCCTTAGATTTCTCTTCTCCTTTTCCCCTAAACGAATTTTGTTCATTTAAGTTTAAACCACAGTGCTTTCAAGTAACAGGCCTGGATGTGTCACGTTTAATTTACCAAATGAATATATGATCATTTACATTTTCATAAACTGAGCTTTTGTTTGATGAGGCATGAATGTTTGAGTTGATTCACATGAGTTTCAATTTTCTTGAAAGGAAGAGATGCAGCTACAGTGCCATTACTGAGGAGAAAAAGCTGCATATCTTTCAGACAAGGATTGCCAAATTCTCTCAACCTTTGCTTTGTCATTTAATACGACCTCTGATACAGCCTCAGTGAAGCTGGGTTGGGGGTGGAGAGCGGCAGTGGGATATTTGCAGAAGAGGTACAAAGTTGAAGAATAAGTTGAAAAGCCTACTTCTTTTCCTCCTCTGCTTTAAAATTTCTTCCTTCCTTCTGCTTCAGTATTTTTCTGCATTTTGGGGGGACTGATTTCTTCTTTCTAATCATCATTATTACTCTGAACTAGACTGAACAGCCATATCAAGTATGTTGCGGGGGGTGTTGAGATGAAAATTATGCCATATGCATCATTATTTCATTAGTTCTAGGACAACATTATTAACAAGTGCAAGGTCATAGAATATCTATGTAAATAGATATGATGGAAGGGGAAAGAGAGGGTTGAGGGAGGTTTTAGGTCACTGGAAACCTAGGCACAGTAGCCTGAGTACTGACTCTGCTGTATTCCCCAGGTGAAGATGTGGTCTGACCAGGGCTCACCGTGTTTCAAAAATTGAGACAACAGAGAACTGGATGTTTCTAAATATGCCCTTAAACAGAAATGTGTAGTTTATTAGGGTAAAGCATGCATAAATGGACAGTGACATTGAAAGAAATTTTCTATTTTAAAAATTCTAGCAAGACCCCAACTGAGCCAAGAATGTAATCTCTTGCAGCAACATGCCCTGCAGAAAACATAGAGGTGACAGAAAAACCAGGCCAAGATATGCTATATTGCAGTATGGATATATCTCCCTTCTAAGATATCACACCTGAAATCACTGTTCTTTGTTTTAATATGTGATGGGGTTGTTGGGGAAATAGGAATTTTCTAGAGGCCATATATGAGAAGGCTGTGCAAATTTGCTGCTGGCAAGCATTTGAGTGGACATTTGCAGTAGGAGCATCTGAAGATCTTGGTAACCTAGAGCCTGAGTTTAACAGGTAGTGCAATTGGGAAAAGAAATGACTTTAATCCTGTATTTTGTAGCCACCTTGTCTGCTGAATTCTTTGTATTTGGCTAAGTAAATTGTAAACTGTGTTATTCAGAGTTCTCCAAAGACACAGAACCAGTAGGATGTGTATATAGAGATATGTATAAGTATAAATATAAATACGTTGATTGAAAGAATTCATTTCTAAGGAATCGGCTAAATTTGTAATTTGCAAGGCATGCTGGCATGCTGGAAATTCTGGCAGGAATTGATGTTGCAGTCTTGAGTCCAAAGGCAGCCTAGAAACAGAATTCCTTCTTCCTCTGGTGGTTCTTGGTATTTTGTCTTAAGGCCTTCCTCCAATTGGATGAAACCAACCACATATAAAGGATAATTTGATTTAGTCAAAATCTATGGATTGACATGTTAATCTCATCTAAAAATTTCTCCAAAGTAACTTCTAGACTGCTGTTTGACCAAACAACTGGGCAAAATAGCTTAGCCAAGTTGACACACAAAATTAGCCATCAGAGGAACCTATAGCTGGTGTGTGTGTGTGTGTGTGTGCGTGTGTGTGACAGAGAGTTCCTTTCCTTCGTGCTGCAATTATCAGTTATATGTGTGTGTCTGTCTGTATATACTCATGTATCTATGATGTACCTATTTATTTAATCTTTTGAAATAGATTGTTACTCAATCCCAAACTCATAAATCAAACTAAGTATTAGGGGAAAAAAAGGAAGCTGTAAAAAAATACTGGGAAAATATTTTCAAGTACACTCCCAGTTCAGTTTTTACACTGAACTGTTTTCCTATAAAAAAGAGGAATCGTTTTTCTCAGGGCCCATAGTTTAGTAGGCTGCATTCTAATAGCTAAAAATTAGAATGAAGAATGCAGATTTTTAAAAATTTAATCAGTTTCAAATATGTCCTCTCCATCACACTTTCTATCAGTAAAATAACAAAGATAATACAAAGTTAGGCAGTCGCCCCACAAAGGAAAAACAGAGACCTTAAATATAATGGCTTATTTAAACTCCTCCCATCTTAGACAAACATACTAAAAAATGTTTTC
>NW_007784507.1:0-2792 GCF_000696425.1 Galeopterus variegatus
TCCCAGAGGGTCCTCTGCATGCTTGTAAACTATCCCTTATTAATTTCACTCCAATTTTTCTGGTTCATGTATCTTCTCTAAAAGAATATAAACTAGAAGCAGGCAGAAACTGTCTTATTGGTGTCTGTATCCACAGAACTCACCACTTAGAAGGTATTCAGTAATGTTAATTTAGCGTAGTTGAACTATTAAACTTAGTGATAAACCAGGTATTAGCCAATCTGTGTTTTAGGAACATTAATCTGGTCAAAATGATATGTAGGATGAATCAGAGGTGGTATATGAGGGTACTTCAAAAAGTTCATGGAAGGATTCATATTTTTTATTTTTATTTATTTTTTGTAATTTTTTTTTATTTTAACATTTACTTGTACATTGTGGGGGGTCCAGTGCATTGTTTCAGTACATGCATATATGCACAATGATTCACGTAGGGTAGATAGCAGAGTTTTGTACCCATTAATCCAACTCTTCACCTCCCCCCTGCTCCTCTCCCTTCCCAGTCTCTGGTATTCATTATTCTACTATCTACTTCTACAAGAACCACTTTTTTGTTTTCCACAATGGCTGTACCAATTTTTATTCACACCAACAATGTAGGAGGGTTCCCTTTTCTCCACATCTTCACCAGCATCTATTATTTTCTTTCTTTTTGATAATAGCCAGTCTAACTGGGGTGAGATGATATCTCAGTGTGCTTTTGATTTGCATTTCCCTGATGATTAGCAATGCTGAGCATTTTTTCACATGCCTGTTGGCCATGTTTGAGCATCTTTTCATGTGCTTTTTGGCCATCCATATATCTTCTTTTGAGAAATGTCTGTTTGCATCGTTTGCCCATTTTTTAATTGGGTTATTTGTTTCTTTTCTTGTAAGTTGTTTGAGTTCCTTACCTATTCTGGATATTAGCCCCATGTCTGATGTATAGTTTGCAAACACTTTCCTCCATTCTCTGGGTTATCTCTTCACTTTGTTGGTAGTGTCCCTTGCTGTGCAGAAGCTTCTTTTAGTTGGATGCAGTCCCATTTGTGTGTTTTTGCTTTAGCTGTCTGTGCCTTTCTTTGTATTCTCATTCAAAAAAGTGCTGCCCACTCCCACTTTGTGTAGCATTTTCCCTATGTTTTCTTCTAGTAGTTTCATAGTTTTGGGTTTAAATAGTTGATTTTTATGTATGGTGAGAGGGGTCTAGTTTCAGTATTCTACATGTGGATATCCAGTTTTCCCAGTACCATTTATTGAAGAGCGTGTGCTTTCCCCATGGTATATTCTTGGCACCTTGTTAAAAAACAGTTGGCTGTAGGTATGTGGGTTTATTTCTGTGCTCTCTATTCTGTTCTATTGGTCTAGCCACCAAAAAATTACTAAACCTAATAAATGAATTCAGTATAGTGACAGGATATAAAATAAGCACACTAAAATCAATAGCTTTCCTGTACACCAATAGCAAAATAGCTGAAAAAGAAATCAAGAAAGTAATCCCACTCACAGTAGCTACCAAAAAAAATTAAAACCTGGGATTAAATTTAATTAAGAAGGCGAAAGACCTCTACAATTAAAACTATAAAACACTGGTTAAAAAAAAAGAATTGATGAAGACTCAAATAAATGGAAAGATATCCCATGTTCCTGGGTCAGAAGAATGAACATCATCAAAATGTCTATATTACTCAAAGCAATCTATACATTCAATGCAATTCCTATCAAAATACTAATGGCATTCTTCACAGAAAGAGAGAAAACGATCTTAAAATTTGTTTGGAATCAGAAAAGACCCTATATAGCAAAAGCAATCTTGAACAAAAAGAACAAAGTTGGAGGCATCACACTTCCTGACTTCAAAATATACTATAAAGGTAAAGTAACTACAACAGCAGTGTACTGGCACAAAAACAGACTCCCCCCAAATTATCTTTTAATTCCATTTTTCCACGAATTTTTTGCAGTACTCTCCTATTCATTTCCCATGGCCACTGTAACAAACTATCTCAAAGTAGGCATCTTTAAAAACACAGATTTATTCTCTTACAGTTCTAGAAATCAGATATCGAAAATCGGTTATTCTGTGCTCTAGGAGAGAATTGTTTCCGTCCCTTTTCCCGCTTCTAGAGCTGCATTATCAGCATTCCTTGGCTCCTGACCTCTTCCTCCATTTTCAAAGCCCAAAGGGTAGTATCCCTAAATCCCTCCCTCCCTTTTCTTCTCTCTCTCTCACCCCATGTCACATTGCTTTCTCTGTTCTATGTGTGGTTAAATCTCCCTCTGCCTCCCTCCTATGGGAACACTTATGATTTACGATTTCATTTAGGGCTTACCTGAATAATCCAGAAAAATTTCCCCCTTTCAAGATCTTTAACCAATCACATCTGCATAGTCCCTGTCACTGTATAAGGTGACATTTAGAGGTTCCAGGAATTAGTACTCAGATATCTTTGGGGGCCATTATTCAGCCTACCACAGGTGAGTAGAGTGGCCACAGAAACTACTACATTGAGACAATTACTGAATTCAATTTCATAGCAGAAGAAAAGTAAAACAAAGGATACAAGATGTGTTATGAAAGAAGTGAGAGAATATGATGACCTCTTCCTCCATTTTCAAAGCCCAAAGGGTAGTATCCCTAAATCCCTCCCTCCCTTTTCTTCTCTCTCTCTCACCCCATGTCACATTGCTTTTTCTGTTCTATGTGTGGTTAAATCTCCCTCTGCCTCCCTCCTATGGGAACACTTATGACTTACGATTTCATTTAGGGCTTACCTGAATAATCCAGAAAAATTTCCCCCTTTCAAGATCTT
>NW_007784508.1:0-402 GCF_000696425.1 Galeopterus variegatus
CGGGAGCGCCGCCGCGCTCCCAAGCGGCGCACTGTAGCAGTGCGCCACAGGGCCGGCCCAAAACGTCTAGTTTTAAGCAGCTTATCCTCAGAGGCTGAGTTTGCTATAAAATAATTGATCAGCCGTATGGGATTTTTGATATTGATCACTTAAATTTTGGAAGTTGACTAACAAATACAATAACTTTTCTTGTTCTCTTGTTGATTTTTAGCCTTTTCTCCTGACAATAGGTAAAAGGACCCTTTGTCTCTTGTGGTGCGTAATTGTAAGATTCTGGTGCATGTCTGGGCAGACGTGGTTGTCTGCAGCATGCCTGTGGAGGCAGGGGTGCAGTTCCTTTAGAGAGTGGTGTTGTCATTAGTAAATACTTCTTTTTTTTCCCCCCAAACAACTTTAAGAATT
>NW_007784508.1:2532-2791 GCF_000696425.1 Galeopterus variegatus
TGAGAAATTGGTATTGAAATTGAGACCTGAGGAGAGGATCAGAGCTGGCCAGGTGTCACTGAAGGAGGGGTGCTCCCGGCAGAGGGCACTGTGGCTCCTAGGGCACAGAGGTCAGCGTGTCTCGCTGAATGTCCTGAAGTGTAATAAATATGAACAGACAGCTCACAGAAAAGGAAACATACAAATAGTGGACACACACTTGAAAAGATACTCAGCCTTACTAATATGAAAGAATATAAACTAAATCACTATGGCAGTT
>NW_007784509.1:0-469 GCF_000696425.1 Galeopterus variegatus
AAGCCTGGGACTACAAAGTTCCTTGGAGTTCTTGTAGGAGGTCTGTAAGTGAATCTCCTGACACGGTGTGGGCTGACGGTGCTGCCCTCACAGTTTTCCAGCATGCACTGCCTCGTGGAGCAATCCAGCAGAGGCACAGACCATGCTGCAAGCATCTCAGCTGAGATGACACAGGGCATTTGCCAGTCAGGAAGGTTAACCAGTCACGTTTTACTTCTAAGCAAAGATTGTTGAGCATCTCCTAAAGTACAACAGTATAATTGCAGGCCGGGCAACAATAAAGATTGAATAACAGACCCATAAAATTAATGGCCAGAAATTCCATAGCAATACTTTCAGCCTCGCGATTCTCTAGCCCCAGATTATAAATACACTATTTAAGAAAGAAAAGGATGGACTCTACATTCCAGCCACTTTTTAAGAACAGAGCAGCCTACTAGTCCTGTGAAATGCAGACCATGGGGCATAC
>NW_007784509.1:2517-2791 GCF_000696425.1 Galeopterus variegatus
TGTCTCCCCTTCTCTTCATCCTCAGCTTTAGCTTAAAATTTAGGGAAGTATCAAGGCAGTATATGCCAGGGATCTTCAAAAAGATCATATCATCTTTTAATTCATATTATCTTTTAATTCTATTTTTCCATGAAGTTTTTGAAGTATCCCCCTACTAAATGTCAATGATTGACTAGACCCTCACTGTGTAATATGGTAGCCACTAACCACATAGGACAATCAAACATTTGAAACGTGGCTAGTCCAATGTGAAGACTTAGCACTGAAAAGAGAA
>NW_007784510.1:0-259 GCF_000696425.1 Galeopterus variegatus
TTATAAGCAACAGAAACAGACTAATACAAACATTAAAAAGATTAGAGTGGTCAGCATGTGCTGAGGGACCGTGTGAGGCGCGCAGAGTAGGAGGACCCTCAGGAGGCTGCGGCACTGGTCCGGTGGGAGGCCGTGGATAACTCACCTGTGGGTTTTCACTATGTTGCTGCTAGACCCGAAAATGTGCACTGCCCAGGCATCTGCAGATATTCTACAGCCCTTGGAATACCTGGTTTCTAAAACTGTTTCTCTCCTTTTG
>NW_007784510.1:2314-2791 GCF_000696425.1 Galeopterus variegatus
GCACAAAATATTTTAATATCCAATTTAAGAAATCTCTTTAGGGACTGTGTCACATCCTTTAAAATAACCTCCATGGTGGAAAATCGTTGAACTCTGAGGGTGGTTTTAATGTCTGAATATAACCCAAAAAATTATAAGTAGGGTCTACTGAATGGAGGGTAGTGCCACCATGGGTCAGAGACGCAGCGTGACTCTCAGGCAGTGTGACAGCAAAGATGATGATGCTGCGCAGCAAAACCAATGATGCTTTGAAAATGATGGCTAAAGAGGTTTGTGGTGGATAATGAAAACTTGTACGGAGGTGGAGGTTTCTGGAAAACACTTGCACTGGCTCATAGAAAACAAGCACCATTTGATGACTCCCCTCTTGCATGGCCTCATGATCTGACCTTTTGTCCTCTCTCCTGGCTGAGTGCTATAGCACCTGGCTCCCGCTGAGAATGCCCCATTGCTTACAGTCAGGCTGACTTTGGGTCT
>NW_007784511.1:0-755 GCF_000696425.1 Galeopterus variegatus
TGTTCACTATTGGAGAATAGAAATGCTACTGATTTTCGTGTGTTGATTTTGTGTCCTGCTATTGTGCTTAAATCATTTATCAATTTCAAGAGTTTTTTTTGTAGAGGTTTTAGGCTGTTCAATATATAGGATCATGTCATCTGCAAACAGGGACAGTTTGACTTCATCTTTTCCAATCTGGATACACTTTATTTCCTTCTCTTCTCTGATTGCTCAGGCTAGTACTTCCAACACTATGTTGAATAGGCGTGGTGAGAGTGGGCATCCTTGTCTACTTCCTGTTCTTAAAGGAAAAGCTTTCAGCTTTTCCCCATTCAGGATGATATTGGCAGTAGGTTTGTCATATATGGCTTTAGTTATGTTGAGATACTTTCCCTCTATACCTAACTTATAGAGGTCTTTGTCATGAATGAGTGCTGAATTTTATCAAATGCTTTTTCACCATCTATAGAGATGATCATATGGTCCTTGTGTTTGCCTTTATTAATATGGTGTATCACATTTATTGATTTGCGTATGTTGAATCAACCTTGCATCCCTGGGATGAATCCCACTTGATCATGGTGAATAATTTTACGTACGTGTTGCTGTATTCTGTTTGCTAATATTTTAGTGAGGATTTTTGCATCTATATTCATCAAGGATATCGGCCTGTAGTTTTCTTTTTCAGTTGTATCTTTACATGGTTTTGGTATCAAGGTATGTTTGCTTCATAGAATGAGTTTGGGAGATTTGCGTCTGTTTAAATCTTTTGG
>NW_007784511.1:1444-2791 GCF_000696425.1 Galeopterus variegatus
TTTCTTTGTTGAGAGCCTTCTGATAATAGCTTTAATCTCCTTTACTGCTATTGGTCTGTTCAGATTTTCTATGTCTTCATGGCTCAGTTTTGGGAGCTTGTGTGTATCCAGAAATTTATCCATTTCCTCCACATTTTCAAATTTGTTGGTGTATAGTTGTTTATAGTAGTCTTGAATGATTCCTTGCATTTCAGATGAATCAGTTGTAATATCACCTTTTTCATTTCTAATTTTTGTTATTTGAATCTTCTCTCTTCTTTTTTTAGTTAGCCATGCTAATGGTTTGTCAATTTTATTTATCTTTTCAAAAAACCAACTTTTTGATTCATTGATCTTTTGTATTGTTTTTTGGGTTTCAATTTCATTAAGTTCTGCTCTGATCTTAATGATTTCTTTCCATCTGCTAACTTTAGGTTTGGATCGTTCTTGTTTTTCTAGTTCTTTAAGGTGAAGTGTTAGGTTGTTCACGTGCCATCTTTCCATTCTTCTGAGGTAAGCATTTGATGCAATAAATTTCCCCCTTAATACTGCTTTTGCAGTATCCCACAAGTTTTGGTATGATGTATCATTATTTTTATTAGTTTCAATAAATTTTTTGATTTCCTGCTTGATTTCTTCTTGGACCCATATGTCATTAAGTAGAGTGCTGTTTAATTTCCATGTGTTTGTATAGTTTCCAGAGTTTCGGTAGCTACAAAGGCACCCAGAGCGACCGGTCGTCTGCACCTAGCAGAAACCTGGAAGACTTCCTGGGTGAGGCGGTGCCGAGCAGGGACTTGAAGGCCCGGGCGATAGATGAGGATTGCAGAAGACACATCCCCGCCCAGCCCAGTGCTCATGGAGTGGGGAGACTTCTGGCTAGGGAGGCGGAGACTCGGCAGAAAACACACACCCTGCAGGGCCGCCACTGCGAGATCTAGTAGCCCAGCCTAGTGCGCACAGAGTGGGGAGACGTCCGGCTAGGGATGTGCAGACTCAACAGAAACCACACACCCTGTGGGGCCGCCACTGCGTGATCCAGCAGCCTGGGTCAGAGCGCACGGAACAGCGAGAAGTCCGGCACGGGAAGTGGAAGCTCAGCAGAGACCACACACCCTGCGGTACCTCCCTGTGAGCCAGCAGCCCAGCAGAGTCCAAGCTGACCAGAGAGGTGGCTCCCTGGAGAGGCCCAAGTCCCGAGGCAACCACACACAAAAGGCACTAGAGGCCAACTGAGCAGTCACGAAGGTAGCCATACCAAATTGGCAACCACAGCAACATCTTAGTTAGTCAATAGTCTCAAACCCATGGACTGTGAAACCCCCTGCCACAATGAATAAACATCAAAAAAAGATACCAGAAATACAA
>NW_007784512.1:0-2791 GCF_000696425.1 Galeopterus variegatus
ACAGGGGACAGAGGCAGAAGCATGTGACACAGTTTCATATGACAAACATCATGCACAGAGAGAAACAATGTGGTGAGGAAACATGTCACAAGGTAACATAAAGGGAGTTCAAAGACCCTTCCTAGCGGGTATTAGATCCCAAATCATATCTTTAAAGTGTAGATGCACAGCCTGCCATGATAGGAGCTGGACCTTGAAAGGACCTTGAAAACTGTAATCTTCCACAGTTACTGCTGGTATGGACTAGAAGCCCCAGATGGCGCCTTCTTAAGGGAGGAGTGACATCCACCCAGGGTTTTACCCATGTGTCCATGGATGTGTCTGCTTCTTTAAGACACACCAGAAATCAGGCACTGCTATCAGGATTCAAATGTATGAACGGAACCATGCAACTGTGAGCCCTTCTTTGGAAGAAGGCAAGAACATCAGAGGGTTTCTAAAGATGGAGAAGAGATGGAGAGAAAGGCCCTAATGAGTGCTAAATCCAGGGGTAGGGGCAAGTCTTAGTATACTTCTGATTTCAAAGAGCTCATTTATTATTGGGAAAATAAGTTTTGGATTAAATATATTGTTAAAATACTTTTTTTAGATTAATTTTGAGAATGTGTATGACTGTAACATGTCCAAAAACAATCAAGTTTCCTATTATGGCTTATGAGTTTCATGTCATTTTTCAAAAGATATTTGTGCTGAGCCTATGGAACCCTTTAAAAAATTAGCTCTGGTATAGCATATAGCTGCCATGATGGTCTGAAGAAGATGGTAATGAAGATAAGTGTGGGCCTCATTTTAGGAGAAAGAAACATTGGCAAAACGATTGATGGTTTAGGAGTGGCATTGATCAATGCAGAATTAGACCACCTCTTTATCCATTTTACATTTCATGGTGTTGAGTAGTGGCAAAATGTTGAGAAATATGAGAGATGACTGAAGAGGCACATTGGGATAAATGCCATAACTAGCATGCATATGGTATTAATGGTGCACAGAAAAGACATAGTCTAGCTTGGAGGAAAGCGGGCCAAGGGCTAAGGAAGGCTTCTGGACGAAATGTGGGAGTTGAATTGGAATTGGATTGTGATGGGCATTCTAGGCAGTGCAAAGAGCATGTGCAAAGATACTGTGGCAAGGAAATAGATTGAACTTATATTAATGGGTATCTTGTTTGGGGGTTATTCAAAAATGGTGGAGATTGCTCTTCTTTGGGGAGAAGATCCTGAAAGGCCTATGTAAAATGCTTACAGTAATTAATAAGCAAATACCCATGTCAATGAACCTTAGTAAAAAAAAAAACAGAACCCTTTAAAAAAAAAAAACTAACCGTTGAACAAGCAATAAGGTATCATTTTCTTTTACATACTTTTATTGACAGTTTTTTATTGAAACATAATTGATTATAGATATTTGTGGGGTACAGATTTGAATATCAATACATGCGTACAATATGTGGTGATAGAATCAGGATAATTAGTATACTCATGTTTATAAAACTTAATCTTTGTAACTCACCTAATTTCTCACTTATCCCACCCCCCTCCCCCTTTTCTACCTCTAATAACCACAGTTTTGTTCTTTTTTTTTGAAAGTTCAATGTGTTATTTTGATTGTCTTTCTTTCTTCCTTCCTTCCTTCCTTCCTTCCTTCTCCCATTTATGAGTGAGGACATGTGGTATTTCTCTTTCTGTGTCTGGCTTATTTCACTTAATATAATTTTCTCTAAGTTTATCCGCGTTGCTGCATATGGCAGAATTTCATCCTTTTTTTATGGCAGAACAGTATTCCATTGAGTATACATGTCCCGTTTTCCTTATCCAGTCATCTATCTGTTGATGGACAAAGTTTGGTTCCAACTTGTGTCTACTGAAATAGAGCTTCACTAAACATGGGAGTGCAGGTATCCCTTCAGCATGAGGATTTTCATTCCTTTGGGAACATAACAGAAGTAGGATTGCTGGATCATATGATAATTCTATATGTATTTGAGAAACTTCCATGCTGTTTTCCATAATGGCTGTACTAGTCTATAGTCCCACTGACGGTACAAAAGACTTCCCTTTTCTCCACAACCTTGCCAGCTTTGTTATTCTTGGTCTTTTTGATAATAACCAGTCCACCTGGGGTGAGATGATATCTCAGTGTGGTTTTTATTTGCATTTCCCTGATAATTAGTGATGTTGAACATTTTTTTCACGTACCTGTTGGCCATTTTTATGTCTTCCTTTCAGAATTGTTTATTTAGCTCCTTTGCCCAGGTTTTAATCAGATTATTTGTTTCTTTACTGTTAAGTTGTTTGAGTTCCTTACATATTCTGGATGTTAATCCCTTGTTGGATGCATAATTTGCAAGTATTTTTCCCATTTTGTAGGTTTTCTTTTCACTCTGTTGATTGTTTTCTTTGCTATGCAGAATCAACAAAATCAAGGAAAAAGCTATGTGATTATCTGAATAGATAACAGAAAAAACATTTGACTAAATTCAACATCACTTCATGATAAAGACTCTCAACAGATTAGGTATAGAGGAAAAGTATCTCAGTATGATAAAAGCCATATAGGACAATTTACCACCAATATCATCCTGAATGGAGAAAAACTGTAAGTTTTTCCTTTAAGAACAGGAATGAAACAAGAATATGCACTCTTACCACTCTTGTTTAAAATAGTATTGGAAGTACTAGCAAGAACAATAAGGCAAGAAAAAGAAAGAAAGGGCATCCAAATTGGAAAACTGGAAGTCAAATTGTCTGTTTGCAAATGACATGATCCTATATATAGAAAAACCTAAAGACTC
>NW_007784513.1:0-409 GCF_000696425.1 Galeopterus variegatus
GTTAGTCCGTTCTACCTTCCCTGAGGCCTGGGGTCGGTAAGGGCAGTGTAGATGCCAAGGACGCGAAAGTGTTTGAGACAAACTTTGTATGAGCCGAGCAGTGAACTCCGGCCCATTGTCCGACTGTATTGAAGAGGGCATTCCAAATCTTGGGATAATTTGAGAAAGAAGCAGGGAGGCGACAGTAGAAGCCCTTTTGTTTGTGGTGGGATAGGCTTCCACCCACCCGGAAAAGGTGTCAACAAATACAATGAGGTAGTGTTGGCGCCGGACTGGAGGCATATGTGTCGACCTGCCAGTCAGCTGCCGGGGTACTTCCTCTGGCCTGGTGTGGGGGGTAGGGTTTATCCTTTAAGGGAGTGTTGGGATTTGTGCGTTGACAAACAGAACAATTGCGAGAGATGTCCTG
>NW_007784513.1:2570-2791 GCF_000696425.1 Galeopterus variegatus
AGGGACTGCAGAGTAAAAGGTCATCCACATACTGTAGGAGGACTGAGTGAGGGTGAAATGAATGGAAATGTTTGAGGTCCTGAGCTAGTGCTTGACCGAAAACGTGTGGGCTATCCCAGAATTCCTGGGGTAAAACAGTCCAAGTGAGCTGTTCAGAGTATCGTGTGTTGGGATCGGTCCAGGTGAAGGCGAATATGTCTTGGGAATTGGGGTTTAGGGGA
>NW_007784514.1:0-476 GCF_000696425.1 Galeopterus variegatus
TAAGCTAAGTGTCTTCTTCCAATATTCTCAAAATGAGAGAAAAAAAGCAGAAAATTTTATTTCCTTCTGTACAGAGCAAAAACCATAAGTCATGCTTTTTTCCTTACCCTTATAATCCTCATATCTTTTAATGTTTGATGAATTTAAAAATGTAAACAGATTGGGTTTTAGCAGCTCAAATTCTGCCAATTTTTAGTCACTCCTGGTACATAAAAGAAGTTGATGTCATTATCTCATGGTGAAATTTTCTGAAGTTGACTAAGCTTAGGATTTTTTTTTGTTATGAATATTCATGAGATACAAGGCTGATTGTCCCACTCATGCCCTAGGTGTGCAGGCCAGATCCATACTGGCAGCATGCCCATTACCACAAATTGCCTTTGTACCCCATGTCCCCCACCCAAGTATCCCCAACCTCCCTCCCACTCTACCCTTACCCCCCACTCCACTTTGTAGCCTGTAGAATGTTCTCTCCC
>NW_007784514.1:2121-2791 GCF_000696425.1 Galeopterus variegatus
ACTCCAGATTAGAAGTATCATCTTGCTGGGAGGGTGTGAGACTTCTGCTCATTTGAATAGGCGAGTAGGCACTTCTTGTGCCTTTCTCCCTGGCTTGCTCCAGCAATAAATTTAGATCTTCACACTCTCTCCAGAAGTAGTTCTACATGCATTCAGTACCCCAAACCTTACAACCTTCACCTGAGGAACTGATTCCTAAATCACCTAGTTCTGGAAGTTGACAGAGCTCTGCATTCCTGCATCTCCCTCCAAAGAGAACAAAAAGGTTTAAACTTTTAAACTTGCAAAGTTTCAGCATGTATCTCCCCAGGTTCAAAGTAAGCAGTCTGGTCAAGAGTACAGGCATATGCCTATCCTTGGTGTAGGGCAAGACAAGGGGGAGATGAACTCTGGCTTTCAGCTTCTCTGCAAGGAGAGATGAAACTGGAACACACATATAACACCCCAATTTGCTGAATTTCAAGGGACTGTCTGCTATCCCATCTCTCCGAAGTCAATTGCAGGACTTAACACCCTTTAATTTCTTGGGGGCTACTAAGAAAAAAGACAGCAGGTTGGACAAGCACAAAGAGTTTGGAAGCTCCAATAATCTCTGGCAAAGCTTATTGGAGAGAAACATCTCCTACATAAGATCGGTCTAACAGGACTGGTAGAGGTGGTTCCTTTATCT
>NW_007784515.1:0-839 GCF_000696425.1 Galeopterus variegatus
AACATAAAACATCTGGGATCTTTCTGTCACTTTCCTGATCATGGCTGTCAGAAACCATCAGCAAAATCCTCGATTGTAATTGTGGGTTTCTGAAACTTAAAGTGTGGCAGAGTTGAATAGTGAATAAAGAGCGATGGGGACCTTGTTGTACTAAGTATGAGTCATAAACCTGAGTAGAAATAGAACTCGATTGGAATTACCTTGCACTCAAAGATTTAGTGGTAAATAAAAAGATCAATGTCTGGAACCCTTTGGCTGCAAGAACCAGGTTTGCTCAGAAGCAGAGGGAGTAGTATCCCAGTGATGGGTGGAAAAGCCTTCTGAATTTGTCATATGAACCTGCAACTATTGTCAGGGCTTTGAAAGAAAAACCTCAGAAACTCAGTGAGGAATAAAATCAGCCTAAAATCCAGTTTTTGATCATATAATCACAGGAGGAACTCTGGTAAAAGGTAAGAAAAGGAAGTAATGAAAGTAAGTAGCAGTTTTAACCATTCACATGGTAGAAAAGAAACCTACCTCAGAAGCAGGCCAAGTTTAACTTAAACTCAGCTAATAAAGAAGTAGGGACGTGCTGGAGAAAACAGTAAGGGACCATCAGACAACACAATCTCTTCTCCCATGGGACTCTTTAGGACAACTCCAGGTGACTCTCCTCTGGCCCAGAGATGGCCTAGGGGCCAGAGACCAGCTCTTCTCCAGTCACAGTGCGAAGGCTCCAGTAAGCTCCCTCCCGCTCTTTTTGATGATCAATCATCCCTGGCCTTGCTCTTTTTATATCAAAATTGCCAGCTCTTCCACCAGACTTTGGACTGATAGTATTGTAAAGTAGTCCTGTT
>NW_007784515.1:2396-2791 GCF_000696425.1 Galeopterus variegatus
CTGACTACACATTAAATTCGCTTGAGGCACTTTTAAATAAAACTCATGCCCAAAAAGATTCAATCAGAATCTTTGGAGATGAAGTATAGGGAAAGGGTATTTTCTTCAAAGCTCTTAGGCAATTCTATTCTGTAGCCAGAGTTGTCTACTGTAATATGTAATCTTTCTGCCTCCTGTCAGCCCTTCCATTGATACTTTCACTATCCATTTTCTCTTATTTGCCTCCAAGTAAGTATCTTTGTTTTATTTCTCCATGATTATCTATAGTTTTACAAATCTTCCTACCTGTCTTCTTCCTTGGTTATTTTTTGATTCTTTGAACACCCAGAGCCCAGATACTTAGTTGAGATACAGATATAATCCTAATTCTTAAAGGAGCAAGAAAGTGTGCTTGC
>NW_007784516.1:0-301 GCF_000696425.1 Galeopterus variegatus
GTGTGTCTATCTGACAATGTGTTTTCTGTTTGGGTGTCTTTCTGTCTTTGTGTCTTTCGGAGTCTGTCTTTCTGTCTGTGTGTTTGTCTGGCTGTGTGTGTGTCTGTCAGTCTCTGTGTCTTTCAGTCAGTGTGTCTTTCTGTCTGTCAGTCTGTCTGTGTCTCTATCTGTCTCTGTGTCTGTCTCTTTCTGTGTGTCTATCGGTCTGCCTGTGTGTCTGTCTATCTCTGTGTCTGTCTTTGTGTCTTACTGTCTTTTTATCTTTCTGTCTGTGTGTCTGTCTGTGTGTCTCTCTGTCCAT
>NW_007784516.1:2586-2791 GCF_000696425.1 Galeopterus variegatus
GTGTCTCTATGACAATTTGTTTTCGGTCTTTGTGTCTTTCTGTCTGTGTGACTTTTTGTCTGTCTGTGTGTCTGTGTGTTTGTAAATCTGTGTTTCTTTCTGTCTGTGTGTCTGTAAGACACTGAGTCTGTCTGTATGTCTGTTTGTCTCTCTTTCTGTCTGTTCCTACTTCTGCGAGTGTGTCTCTCTGTGTTTCTGTCACTCT
>NW_007784517.1:0-518 GCF_000696425.1 Galeopterus variegatus
TCACTAGCCATTTCAGGTCCTGGGTTTCCATGTGGCATTTGGAGCCATGTGGAGTGTAAGACAGAGGGCAGTATGTACATAAAAGATATTGTTTCTCCCAGCATGGCCAGGAGGCAGAGCCGAGATAACAAGGAGACATATTGACCTAGAGACAAATTTAGATAAAAGGTTTGAATCAAATTTTGAAAATATATTTATCAAAATTTTCATATTTAAGTCATGTGAACTTGAAAAGTATACTTATTTATTTATTGAGCATGCATTAATTATAAGCCAATTTGGTACCTTGCACATACCACAATTACACAGACAGACATAAACATATAGACATAACATATACACATGCATATATGCAAACATAAACAACAAGAACAAACAAGGACCTTATAGGTTTTGTTCATGTTGTAAAAAAACTCACTAGTGAAAAGGACAGCCAGGTTTAGATTGTGTTGTTTCAAGAAGACTTATTGGTGAGGCCTCACCTTGCCTTAAAGAAAGCAAGATAACAAATTTACATT
>NW_007784517.1:2423-2791 GCF_000696425.1 Galeopterus variegatus
AATCCCATTGTAAGTGCTCCACCCTCATGAACTTATCTAACTCTGATTACCTCCTCCAAACCTCATCTCCAGATATGATCACGCTGAAGGTTAGGGCTTCAATATATGAATTTGGGGGTGGGGAGGAATTCAGTTCATAACAGTCCTTAGCAAGAACCTTAGCTAGTTACTGGTTCTTACCTGATGATGATGAGGTGACCCAGACATTTATTCTTGAGCAAATTTTCATTCCTAAGTGGTCCATGACATTGCTAGTCTCTTGCCTGTGTTAGATTGTGACAGTTTTCCACTGGCTCATCACAGGACATGAAAGTAATAAGAAGTGCCCACAATTTCCCCTTCACCTCAGACATATTACATTTTATTTC
>NW_007784518.1:0-366 GCF_000696425.1 Galeopterus variegatus
ATCCTGGTGGACATGTGGAGTATGGATTTATATACGTTTTTAATAAGTGTATTTACTTTTTCCCATAGTAATACAGGCTTATTTTTTTAACTTTTTTTTTCATTGTACATGATTACGGGGTACAGTGTGTTGTTTCAATACATGTACATATTGTATAATGATCCAATCAGAATATTTAGCATATCTATCACCTAAACATTTATCATTTCTTTGTGGTTATGACATTCAAATTCTCTTTTTGGCTATCTAGAAATATACAGTGCAATATTATTAGCTATTGTCACCCTAGGGCACCAGAACTTATCCTTCCTATAATAGTGACTGTGCCAGTCTACCAGCCTTTCGCCAGCCCCCCGCCCTTTCCCT
>NW_007784518.1:2370-2791 GCF_000696425.1 Galeopterus variegatus
GGTGAGGCAGGGGTGTGGTGTGATACTCTAGGGTAGCTGGTCAGAGATAGCCACGTGAAGTAGGGGACAGAATTTGGCCAGATACCTGGAAGGTGTGAGAGGGAGCTATGTGACCATCTGGGGAAAGCTTGATGGGCTGGGGATAGCATGTCCAAGGTCCTGCAGCAGCGACCCACTAGTTATACGAGGGGGCACCGGCAGGCCAGCGACAGCAGCAGAACGTGCAGGGCAGCAGGTGGCTCGGGAGAGGTGGGAAGGGCCTTATCAGAAGTGATTGGAGGGCTCTGAGCGTGATCTAATTTGCATTTTTTAAAAAAATCTCTTTGGAAGGCTGCAGAGAAGTGAGTGTAGGGAAACAAGAGAGTTAAAATAAAATAATGCCCGGTGCGGGTGGGAGATGCGGGCTGAGCAGGGACGATGC
>NW_007784519.1:0-445 GCF_000696425.1 Galeopterus variegatus
GTCACTTGCGGTGAAAAATCTCCTGCCTTTGATGCAGAGAGCAATTTTAGTTATCATCAGGTCAGTCAGATGAGGGAGAGTCACAGAGAAGAGAGAGTGAGAACAAGGAAAGCGTCTGCTAGCTAAGGCATTTCACCCTCTATCTGATGCCTGGGTGCCATCAGTAGCCAGAATCCAGCTTCAGCACTAGGCTGGGCCCCAGAGGAAGAAATTCATTGGTTTCCCCATGAGATAAAAGTTCTATCAAACTTCATATGTGCCTTGGGTATTGAGGAATGTATTTGTCCATTTCTGTTCCTTGTAACAGAATACCTGAAACTGAGTAATTTATAGAGAAACAAAAGTTATTTCTTACAGTTTGGAAGCTGGGAAGTCCATAGTTCAGGGGGGTGCATCTGGTGAGGGCCTCCTTCTTAGTGGGAACTCTACAGACTTTCATGGTGAC
>NW_007784519.1:2448-2791 GCF_000696425.1 Galeopterus variegatus
AGATTTTCTCTCCTCCTGAATATATTTTCTTCCCTTGACCTCCAGGGCATTGCAGGCGATTTTTCCCCTCACTAAGCAGATGCTTCTTCCCAGTAATTTTTTTCTGATTTGTCCTCTACCCCATTCCTTTAACATCGAAGCGCCCCAGGGCTCAGTCCCTGGATCTCTTCCACACTCACCATGTTGGTGACACCTCTTCCACTCTCAGGGCTTTAAGTACCCACTATATGAAAATACTTCCCAAATCAATATACCAACTTGGGTTTCTCTCCTTAACTCCCAGTTAATATATACAACCTTCCCTTTGGAGGCCCTACTTGGATGTCTGAAACTCATCCTAACT
>NW_007784520.1:0-216 GCF_000696425.1 Galeopterus variegatus
GGTAGGAGAGGAAGGAGTGCAGCATCTGGGGTGTCACGGCCCTCTGTGGCGACCAATTGTGCCGTTTGGTCCGCTAAGCAATTACCTTGAGTTGTGGGAGAGCTGTCCTTTTGATGTGTCTTACAATGGGAGACCCCTAGCCGAGCAGGTAGCCAGGAGGCTTCAAGGAGTTTGTTGATCAGGGCAGAATTGGTTATGGCATTGCCTTTGGTATTG
>NW_007784520.1:2297-2791 GCF_000696425.1 Galeopterus variegatus
GTGGACAGTCCGAGCCCCAATGTCCCATTTCGTGGCACTTAGGACACGGCTTGGTGGGCTTACCTAACGGATGAGCCGGTGGTGGATGAAGGAAGCCAGCGTCAGAGAAAGTGGACGAGGGCAGACCGTCTGTCCTGGGGGGTCACGGAGGGGTCCGAGGAAGTCCGAGGAAGGAGTCCCCTGGCGCAGGGTGAACTCCTCCCGGGTTTCGGCACCAATGAAAGGGCGCACGGACCCGAGCTGATAAGACGACAGGACCCGAGCTGACAGTTTCCCAGAGAAGTTCCGCTTTATTCAAGGACTGCGCATATATTTATAGGGAGCTGTGTTCTGGGTTTTGATAGGGGGTGGACAGGGTGGTAGCTGATTGGACGGGGCTGGGCAGGAGGTGAGCCTTGACCTGTGACTGGCAGAGGTCTGGCGCCGGCGGGCTTTTACTGCGGAGAAGAACCCAGAAGGGCGCCATATTGCTAGGGAATGCTTTCCCCCTCCCC
>NW_007784521.1:0-2791 GCF_000696425.1 Galeopterus variegatus
TATTTCTATATATTACGTTCCCAATTACTTTGTAAGCTAGGATATCCAGAAGATGGGGGAAGGGGAAATAGAAGACCTCCTCGATGTTCCTGATCGATGAATAGGCTTCTGGGTTAAAAGTTTAGATTCTAGGAAAGCTTGAAATAATTGGCCCCAAGCAATTTAGGAAGGACATTAGAAATTTCACTGTGGACTGAGAACTTTACATTTCTATTAAGGACTTGAGTTTAGCTTTGGACCATTTTGGTAGAGTAAGCTTTGATTAATTCTTGTTGGACAAATGTACTAAAAGCTGTAGCAACCAACCACTTTTGAGAATTTGGTCTAAACAGCTTCCCCCCCTCGCTATGGTAATGGAAAAATTTCCATTCCTCCATGACAAGCAGAAAGCAATATTCTCTGCTATAATATTTATGTCTGGACTCCAAAAATCACCTAAGACTTTGGTAGCATTTTTGCTGATACCAAAAACTCTTTTTCTTAATTTGATAAGTGAGGGGAAGGGCAGTGATATTTTAAAGAAGTGTGGTTTCTTTCTTCTTCTTTTTTTTTTTTTTCCAGGAACATCTGCTTTGAATGACCTTTCTACCGCTTCAGGTTTATTAGTTTGAATTTAAAAGCCAATTAAATTTGCATGGGAAAAAAGTCTATAGAGAGCTTCTGGTTGAAAGAACCAAATTCTAGGGAACATTTAATAAGTTGTCAGTGTATAAGTCATCATAGATCAGGCCTTGGGATCTTGTTAAGCTTAGAGAAGAATCAGCAAGATTTACTGAGTTAAGGGGCCCTCACACTTGTGTCTGAGTTGATCAAGGTATGGCAGCAGAGCAGTGTACTGATTCTGATTTTGTCAGCTGTGGGGTTGGGCTGAAGGCCATGGGAAGGAGGAAGTGCCAGGTTTCAGGGAGAAACCAGTGATTTTCTGGGTTATCTCCAGACAGTGAAAATATATCAAAACTCTCATATTTTAAAATGTGGGGCCTCAACACAGATAGTCTCTTTGTAGTGAACTCCACAGTGCATTCAATTTGTTTTATTAAAAAAGATGCATTACTACCAGAAATCATGCCTGGAAATCAGGGGTACCATGTATAGTTTGTGAGATTCATTATAACTGGCAACTTCCCCAGTGTTTGTTACTTTAGCTAACCTCATCTGCTTCTATGTAGTTACCAGCAGCAAAAATTCTTTGAAAAGTTATGATGCTGACTTTTTAGACAAAGGTGAGAGAAGAGCTAGGGAGCTTCCATGTTACTTCAGAAATGCAAGCCTGGTGAGACAAGAGCCCAGGAGATGGATGAGGCCAGGGAAATGTCATGGAGCAATGCGGGCTGAGCTCCAGGCCTGCAGGACAAAAACTGGAGCAGTGGGGAACTGCTCCTGGCCAAGGAGGCCACTCAACTCCTGTGACCAGTATTTATTGCTGAACCTGGTTTTTAGTTCCAATAGATTAATTCTAGTGGAATACATGATTTTCTTATATTCAGATTGTCTTGAATTTTTTACATAGCCAATCATATTGTTTGTAAATGACAATTTAATCTCTTCTTGTTCCATCCTCTTTTCTTTGCCACATATTTTTTGGAGGGGCTAAGTTAATCAAATATTCTATACCCCCCCCACCACACCCTTTTTCTCTTTTTGTTGGTTGGAAAGTAGTTATCTCTTAGTTTTTAACATGCATAGCTCATTATATAATTTCTAATATAATCTCAAGTTTTTCTGCCCCAAACAATAGGCATAGCAGAAGGGAGGGAGCCTCCATCAAAGACAGGCATTTTAGAAAGAGGTGCCTAGCTGGAGAAGCCGAAGATCCACAGAGACCACGCACCCTGCAGTGCCAGCACGCAACCCAGCAGCTAGGCCTCGCCGCCACCACCCGACTCCATCCCCAACCTGGCCAAGTGCTTGCTGACCAGAGAGACACCTCCCTGGAGAGGCCCAAGACCTGAGGCAACCATGCACCTGAGGCACTAGTGGGCAACCAAGTAGACACTGAGGCAGCCATACCAAATTGGCAGCCCCAGCAACATCCTAGCCAGACAATAGGGTCAAAACAGTGGACCATGAAATCCCCTTCCACAATGCCTAAACATCAAAGGAAAGATGCCAGAAATTTGAAAAGTCAAGAAAGTACAACACCAAAGGGTAATAACCCTCAAGCTCCAGATTCTATGGAACAAGAAGACTTTGAAATGTGTGACAAGGAATTTCGAGTGATAATTCTAAGGAAACTAAATGAGATACAAGAAAACTCAGCTAGACAACACGATGAAATGAGGAAAAGTATACGGGACCTAATAGAAGAAATGTACAAGGAAATCAATGCCCTGAAAAAGAATGTAGCAGAGCTTGCTGAGCTGAAGAATTCATTGAATGAAATAAAAAACACAAGAGAGAGTTTAACCAGCAGGCTTACAGAAGCAGAAGAGAGATCTTCTGACCTTGAAGATGGGCTGTTTGAAATAACACAGGCAGACAAAAAATAAATAAATAAATAAAAAAGAAAAAAGAATTAAAAACATTGAAGAAAATCTAAGAGAGATATCAGACAACCTTAAGCACTCAAATATCCGAGTCATGTGTATTCCAGAAGGGGAAGAAAAAGGAGATTGCATTGAAAACATATTCAACAAAATAGTGGCAGAAAACTTCCCAGGTATAGGAAAAAACACATATCTTCAGATTCAGGAAGCTCAAAGATCCTCAAACTTATTCAACCCAAAAAGGTCTTCTCCAAGACATGTTATAGTCAAATTGGCAAAACTCAAAGACAAAGAGAGAATCTTTT
>NW_007784522.1:0-726 GCF_000696425.1 Galeopterus variegatus
CCCCAAATTACTGAACAGTATGCACAATTCCACTGGCAGGTAGTTGATACAGTCGTTTTCTTTAAATTTTATTTTAGAGTACAAAGCTCCTCTATCTGAATTTTCTAGAAAAGGCTGAACGACACCTTGCTAGAAATTCCTTTGGAAATCCCTCTCTACCTGGACTGACCTAGACCTCAGAGGAAAATAACCTACTTTGTCTTAGACTTTCTAATGGGTTTTAATGAGCATATATGAAAAGAGGACTCACAGTCTTAGGCATTATTGAGCTTTTACATCCCCTTGGGAAAAAATGCTAACATTTATTGAGCACTTTATATGAATTACCCTCTTTAAACTTGACAACGAAGTATACTTGCCCCCATTTTACAGATGAGAAAACAATTTAGAGAACCACATAGCCAGAAAGTGGCAGAGCTAGGTGTCATGGCTTGTCTTATCAACTTCAAAACTCAAGCTCTTAATCAGCGTGTGACACAGACACTCATTTTGTGGTACATGCCCCCCAAATATGGTCAATGGCCTATTATTTCCTGCATTCCTTCTGGGTTAGTAACTTCTCTTGGGGCAGAAATAGTATTGCTCTTAACATAAAGTAGCTATAAATTACTGCTTAACCAACTAAAAAAACCTACAAAAGTCATCAAGCCAAGTTGGGATCTGCCAGCCACATTGCTGCCACAGCTGAAAGGGCAGAGGAATCAGTGCTGGCTTAAGCCAGGGGTT
>NW_007784522.1:2581-2791 GCF_000696425.1 Galeopterus variegatus
TCATGAGGGCTGGGAGACAAAGAATGGCTCCAGCAGGCAGCAGCAGTAGCAGGAGGCATGACCTAATAGGACATGGGTAAGGTATCAACAGTGACACTGTACATAGAGACACTGAACAACTAGAAAGAGAACAACTGAAAATATAACTGGTCAATAGAGAAATTAAGGAAAGTTTGGTCATTTTTATAAACAGCTTACCATTTCTGCCTC
>NW_007784523.1:0-382 GCF_000696425.1 Galeopterus variegatus
GAAGTTTGAGGACTGAGGAAGAAGTATGAAATATTTGTTTTAAAGAATGGGAGAGTACGACCGACTAGGGAAAAAAGAGTGTGCTTACAAGCAGCATTAAGGGCCCATTAAAGGTTAGTGGGCATGGATTTAAAGTAATTTGATGTGTATTTGCCCTGCACTGAGAGTAAAAGGCACAAATCCAGGTGTCACGTGCAGACAAGGCAGTGTCCAGAAGCCCAAGAGCTCTTTTTCTTTCTTGTGACCTTCTCAGCAAGGAAAACTTTTCTCAGAAGCTCCATAGTGTAGATCTTTAATCACCTCTCATTGATAAGAATTAGGTCACGTGCCCCACTCTAAACCATCCCCTAGTGTGTTAGTCTAGGACCCCACAGAAGCAGAT
>NW_007784523.1:2252-2791 GCF_000696425.1 Galeopterus variegatus
AAATTCATAATTTTATTGTAGTGTAGTTTATTAATCTTTAACTTTGTGCTTAGTGCTATTTGTATCCTGGCTAAGAAATCTTTGCCTCATCCAGAGTCATGAAGATCCTCTTCTGTGTTTGCTTCTGGAAGCCTCATTGTTTTATCTTTCACATCAAGGGCTATAATCCACCTAGAATTGATTTTTTGCACATGTTGTGAAGTCGAATCAATATTGTTTTTCTACCTGACCATCCAATTGACCCAGGGCCATTAGGTGAAGCACAACCCTTTCCCTATTTGTCTTAAATCTAGTAACTATAACATGTGGGTATATGTATGGACTCTACTTTGTTTCATTAATCTATTTGTCTGTTTGTGCCAATACCATTGTGATTCATCTCCAGTAGCATTAAAATAAGTCTTGAGTATCTGGTAGTGTGAGTTCTTCAGCTTCATTCTTGAAGATTATCTTTGCTATTCTTGACTGTGCCATTTCTATATCAGTATTTAAATCAGCTTGTCAGTTTTTATAAAATTCTGCTGGATTTTGATGGGAAT
>NW_007784524.1:0-511 GCF_000696425.1 Galeopterus variegatus
ATGTTTTTGGCCTGCTCCATGGTGCTGGCAGTGTGCCTGGTTGTGGAGAGTGTCTGATCCCTAGTTCCATGCCCCAGGTCCCCAAGTGGGTCCCAAGGCGCTGGCACAGTGTGTCTGGTTCTAGGAGGAGGGTCCAGTCCCCAGCTCCTTGCTCTTGGTCCCTAGGCAGGCCCTGAGGCAGTGGCACAGTGTGTCTGGTTGTGGGAGAGGGACTGGTCCCCTTCTCCATGCCCCAGGTGCCAGGGCAGGCCCCCAGGTGCTGGCACGGGGTGCCTAGTTGTGGGAGGGGGGTCCGGTCCCTGGCTCCATACCCTAGGTACCCATGTGGGCCCCGGGGTGCTGGCACAGGGTGCCTGGTGGTGGGAGGGGGGTCCAGTCCCCTTCTTCATGCCCTAGGTCCCAGCACAGGACCCAAGGAACTGGCATGGTGAGCCTGGTTGTGGAAGGCGAATCTGGTCCCATTCTCCATGCCTTGGGTCCCTGGGCAGTCCCCGAGGCACTGTCATGGCAT
>NW_007784524.1:2544-2790 GCF_000696425.1 Galeopterus variegatus
GTTAGTGCAGGATGCCCTGGGAGGTATGGCACATACATTCAAGAAGTGGCCCTTCAGGTGCCTGCTGGCATTTGCCATCTTCCTGCTCTCAGGATGTCTCTCCCTGGCTTCCAGGAGTTGGTGGTGCTTGCATCTGATGCTGCCCAAGCTCCAGGGAGGCTTTCATGTCCATGCTGTGACATCTGCACCTCTGGCATGCTGGCCATGTGTGGCCTCTGACAGGGACCCAGGAAGAAAGGACTGTCC
>NW_007784525.1:0-268 GCF_000696425.1 Galeopterus variegatus
AAGAAAGGAATGTTCTAGAGGGGCCAGGCCCCATGTGGTATCTTCCTTTTCTGAAGTCTTTCTTTCATTCTCTTCCTAATGGGAACTTAAAGATGAAGGCAGCAGAAAATATAAAGGCTGATTGGTGGTCTAGCAGTTTCCATGGGATAGGTGTGCCATTTGGGGTCGGGTGGAAGTGAAACTAGAAGTTTGATTTTGCAGAGTGAGGACCTATGCAAGTTAATGTCTTGGACTTTGGCTCTCTCTCCTTCCCCTGTACACTGACTGT
>NW_007784525.1:2320-2790 GCF_000696425.1 Galeopterus variegatus
TACTCCTGGCTGACCTTGCTTGCATTGCATGTCTGTGGTAGCCGGCAGGTCAGCTGAACACAGCTGCTGTCTGGGACAGGGGGAGTGACTGAGCTATGTGACTGTCATTCCCCAGCGAGCTAGCCCAGGCTCACGTGGCTTCAGCAGGATTCCAAGAGAGCAAGTAGAAGTTCCAAGGCCACTTGAGACCTAGGCTTGGAACAGACACAGAATCACTTTTGGTGCATTCTACTGGTGAGAGCAAGTCATGAATCCTGCGCAAATTCAAGGTAGAGAAATAAAGTTCACCTTGTGATGGATATAGCTGTAAAGTCAAAAGGGACATAGATACTGGGAAGGGTGGAAAATGATGGCCATTTTTGCAAGCCATCTACCCCAGCCTCTGAGGGGTAAGTATGATTATCCCAGCGGATATCTCAATCACGAGCAATTTTGACTGCCAGGGGACAGTTGGCAATTTGGGGAGAAAT
>NW_007784526.1:0-599 GCF_000696425.1 Galeopterus variegatus
CAAAAAGACATATGAGTGCACATAACTCAGCTGGACCAGGGTCAAGGATGGCTCCTGGGAAGACATAATGTATGGGGAATGCTTGATCAATAACGTTGACTGAATTTCAATTTTCAGTTTTCAATTGAAATTCATTTATTCTTCCTCATTTCTTCAGTGTGTGTGTGTGTGTGTGTGTGTGTGTGTATACATACTGCAGCTGGTTAATATCTTCTTTCCTAATGGGAGGTGAGATACCAGATTATTTAGATCTGTAGTTTTCAGCCTCAGTGGAGTATTAAAACCATCCTGAAACTCTAAAAAATACCAATGCCAAGGCTTCAGCCCCAGAAATTCTAATTCCATTAGTCTGGGTGAGAACATCTGCACTGGTTTGCTTAAAAATCTCAGGTGGTTCTAAGGTACCCATAGTAGTGAGCCACTGATTTATCTGTCTTTTTAAATTGCCTCCCCTAGTGGTACTGCTGGCCATTTGTTCCGAAGGGCTTTAATAAAAGGATCTGGAGAGGAGAGAGATTTCCCAAATTCTTAGAGAACATAGAAAATCAAGCTGTAAAAAGAAATATGATCCATTACAAAAAAAAAAAAAAAATCCAGAA
>NW_007784526.1:2136-2790 GCF_000696425.1 Galeopterus variegatus
CACTGTCTTCCCTGTACTATATGCACTATTAAAATACCTTTGTAGATTACTGTAAATAATTCAAATGTTTATTAAAAACTTTGTTGGAAGATCAAGGAATCATAGATAATAGGAGGGAATACCGTCCAATTTATTTTTTAAGGGAATTCTCCATCCATCATATCACAAAGTGCTTCAAGGGGAAATACAAAGAGAGGCATGTTTTCCAGACAAGACGCAAAGTGGAGGTCATTTAAAATGATTGGAGGAGAATGGTTAAGAAAATGTTACTTTGCTTGTTAGGGTTTCAGTTTTCTTGCTGGGTCTGGCCATTTCTCTAATTCAGCTCTGACATTTAGTTATTTCAATCATTATTCCAACTGATGAATTTGGCTTACAGTAAGAAAGAAGGGAGAGAATGTTGTCTAATGTCTGCATGCAGGCTGTCTTCTGCATCCTCTGCTTTTTGCATGCATACAGAGAGAGAAAATGTGAACTCCCTCTGGGGTGGGGGCCTTATGGCATGGCAGCACTGCCACACTACACTGCAATTGTCATGCTGGCCCCTGTAAGATGAATAGTGGAGGCCAGATGTTTTTGGTGGAGCATGGTGAGCTTCCCTCAGCCCAACTGCTCCTTGCAGTCATTAATAGTAAGGCAATAATATCTGCCATT
>NW_007784527.1:0-635 GCF_000696425.1 Galeopterus variegatus
TCAAGGGTTTCTTTCTCTATTGGGTCTGGTACTTGAGTGTTATTTTATTCCTTTGGTGGACTCGTTTTCTTGTTTTTTCATATTTCTAGTATATCTATATTGATGTCTGGTCATCTGGTTGAGCAGTTGTTTCTTTTATTACTCTCCTTCCCTGGATTCTGCTTTTGCGTCAATGCAGTTGAGTCATTGGTGGTCTGCCTGCACAGTGGCAGTGGCTGCTGAAGCTGCTGCTGTGGTAGTGGGACACCCTTGGGGCAATAGTGGTTGTGGAGGTGGCTTTGTCAGGCTGCCTGCATGGCTGTAGTGGCTGCTTAGTGGCACTGTTGATGATGGCAACTATAGCGGTGGCAGTTGCAGCAGCACTCGCTTGGCTGCAGTGCCCACACCAGTGGCCAATGCAGCTACGGTGTCTGCAGCAGCAGTGGGGTTACCTTGTATTGGTAGCAGTGGTGTTGGGGACTGCAACTGCCTCCTCTGAATCTGTGGTTTTCTCAGCATCAGTGAGTTTACATTGTTGGGGTGGCAGGAGCACCATTGGCTACAACTTCCTCCCTCACATTTACGGTGTCCACACTGGTGGTTGGGTTACCTTGTGGGGGAGGCAGTAGCACCAGTGACTGTGACTACCTCCCTCA
>NW_007784527.1:2436-2790 GCF_000696425.1 Galeopterus variegatus
GAATGAAAAGACAAGTCATAAATTAGGAGAAAACATTTACAAGCATATATGTGATAAAGAATATCTATGCAGTATACATAATAATATGATTATTATCAGTAATAAGACAAATAATGTATTTTTTTAAGTTGTCATATATTTTAAAAGATATTTTTACCAAGTAGGGCATGCAAGTGTTTAATGATCACTTAAAATGATGAAGTAGGGAAATGCAAATTTAAACCACAGCATGGTGCCATTTTACACCCAGTAGAATGTTTATAATCAAATGGACTAATAATGCCAGGTGATGGTGAGGATATGAAGATAGTGGAAAAATCATATTAGTGAGAATGATAGCTTTGGCAGTTTCTT
>NW_007784528.1:0-999 GCF_000696425.1 Galeopterus variegatus
TTTTTTAGATTTTTATTTAAAGTTGAGTAACAGTGAGAAGGCATTTTTGGTGGCTGGTTGTGTTTGGCTCTCTTTCCTGGCGCTGTAGTGTATACATTCTAACTATTGAGAGAAAATGGGTGTTTGCCAAGGAAGCAATGTCAACAGAAACACTTCCAAATGAGAACATGCAGATTAAATGTTTAATTCAGCCAGCTTTGCAAACTACATCATTAGCATAAATGACCTTAAAGCCCTCTTAGATTTTTCTTTCTAGTACAATTCATTGGGCAGTTTTGTTTCCTTCCTTCCTCCCTTCCTTTCTTCCTTCCTTTTGCATCGATCTCTAAGGCTCACAGACTCTATTCGTTGAAATGTTATTATTTTCCTGTCAAAAGAGTCTGCCTAAGTTGGGAAATGGAGAATTTTGAGTGGTGTATAAAAGGAAATGAAATGCACGAGTCTTCATAGATATATTGAAAGAAAGTGAGCAGAGATGCCGGGTACCATTCAAGCTTTATTAAAGGAAAAGAATAAAGGAAAATTTCCTTTATTAAAGGAAAAGAATAAAGGAAAATTTCCTTTATTAAAGGAAAAGTGGGGGCGGGGGCAGCCTGGGGCTGCCCTCAAAATTGGGGAGCGCAGCAACAATGGGTTTGCGAGAATTTATATTAGCTGTTGGGTGTGAAACGTATGGGGGTAGAGACCACTAGGTTGGTGTAACTGGGTGGAGAACTGCGCCAATGCAGAAGCTGGAAAGTTGTTCCTCAGTCAGGAGCCTTCTCCTAAAGGGAAGTGGGGAGGGTCTTGGTGCTGGAGTGGAAGACGAGCTGGTGCTTATTGTGTGCACAGTGGCGCTGGCCACATCCAACAGCCATCATATATGAGGGTACTTCAAAAAGTTCATGGAAAATAGAATTAGAAGAGATATGAATGTTTCCATGAACTTTCTGAAATAACCTCTTATATGAAGGCCACAGAGGTATGTACGTGTCTGTATGTTTAATAAAAGTGCGTGTT
>NW_007784528.1:2398-2790 GCF_000696425.1 Galeopterus variegatus
GAGGTTCAACCTCCAATTTCCGACTTTACGATGGTGCCGATCCAACCATTCTGTTTTTCACTTTCAGGACAGTATTCAATAAGTTAGACGTGATGCTCAACTCATTATTATAAAATGGGCTTTGAGTTGGATGACTTTGCTTAATCGTAGGCTCACGTCAGTGTTCTGAGCACGTTTGAGGCAGGGTAGACTAAGCTATGATGTTTCGTACGTTAGGTACTTTAAATGCATTTTCAACTTAAGATGTTTCCTGCTTAGGATGGGTTTGTGCAGAAGCAACCCCATTGAAAGTCGAGGAGCATCTGTATACGTGTTTCACGACTGACATTACTTTACTCCATAAAGTATTTTTTCTCTTCTTGACTTCTTATGGCTCTCTAGCAAAATTTCAT
>NW_007784529.1:0-242 GCF_000696425.1 Galeopterus variegatus
TCTGTTGAGTTTACTTAGATCGATGTGCTAGGTCTGATGAGTTTTCTTAGATCTATGTGCTGGGTCAGATGAGTTTACTTCGATCAATGAGCTTGGTGTGATGAGCTTACTTAGATCGAAGGGCTTGGTCTCATGAGTTTACTTAGATCAATTAGCTTTCTCTGATGAGTTTACTTAGATAGATTTGGTTGGTCTGGTGAGTTTACTTTGATCAATGTGCTTGGTCTGATGAATTTATTTTG
>NW_007784529.1:2409-2790 GCF_000696425.1 Galeopterus variegatus
ATGAGTTTACGTAGATCAATGGGCTCGGACTGATGAGTTTACTTAGATCAATGTGCTTGGTTTGATGAGTTTACTTAGGTCGATGAGCTTGGTGTGATGACTTTACTTAGATGGAAGTGCTTGGTCTGATGTGTTTACTTAGATCGATTTACTTTCTCTGATGAGTTTACTTAGATCGATGAGGTTGGTCTGGTGAGTTTACTTTGATCAATGTGCTTGGTCTGATGAGTTTAATTTGATTGATGTGCTTGATCTGATGAGTTTAATTAGATCGAACATCTTGGTCTGATGAGTTAACTTAGACCAAAGAGCTTGGTCTAATGAGTTTACTTACATCGATCATCATGGTCTGATGTGTTTACTATGATCGATGAGCTCGGT
>NW_007784530.1:0-2790 GCF_000696425.1 Galeopterus variegatus
TTAATTGTAGAATCTCGGCAAATCCAAAATAGGGAAAAGTGCAGTTCAAGTCCAAAGGTGATCCGCTCGCAGAATTACCTCTTCTTCTAGGGAGGTCAATCTTTTCCTTAAGGCCTTTAACTGACTGGCGAATCACACATTTTATGAAGAGTACAGTTTTTTCTCAATGTCTACTGACTCAATGTTAATCTAATCCAAAATATACCTTACAAAACCATGTAATGTTTGATCAAATATCTGGGTACCATAGCTTAGTGAACTTGACACATAATTTAACCATGCTAATGCCCCTCTCTAACTGATGTCCTAAGCACTTTTCAGTTATTATCTCTCTTCCATTCTTTGATGTCTATTTATGATTTATATATTTTATGTAATTTTCCTACATTTTTTGTTTCTGGCACCCTGAAATCAGGCTTTAATCCATCACCTTGACAGGAAAGTCTCTATGGCCATGCTGTGTTTCATATGAAGATGTTAGAATTTGTGTGTATTAAACAACCACCACCATTACTTTTGTAGTATGGTTCTTTCTCATGAGAATACAATGTTACTTCAGGATTCCTCTTCCTTTGTAATAATCTAATCCTACCATCAATTCTCCATTCCATCAAGATTTTATTATCTATGGTGTGAGATGAGATTTTGAATTGATTTGTGTCTTTATTATGAACTAATCATCCTAGAACAGTTTATTGAAAACATTTTTCTACCATATTAACATCAAATATATCTTTTATCCTAAATCTAGTTATGAGAGATAATGTAATTTCAAGAACTATATGCTTTAAAAATCTGGTTACCTGATTTCTCACTGTGACAATGTTTTTAGTATTATTAACATAATCTCAGTTCATTTTCTAGTGAAGATAGACATGCCAAGAATTCTTCTTCTATTCTTTTATATTATTATGGAAAAATTCTTATTTAAATTTATATTTCATCTAGAATGGAGAGCATCCACTTCATGAAAAACATAGGCTCTTGAGTATGCACAAATAAGCAACCTGCAATTAATATAATAGTATGAGACAATTCTTCCATATGAGGGAAGAGGAAAACTTAATCCAGAAATTTCTTTCCCAAATATCTAAAATAAAGAATAGGTGAAAACCAGGAAAATGCAATAGTATGCACTGATAAATGGCAGTCAAGGGAGCAAAATGTCTCTTCAAATTTGAAATCGAAGCACATTTTAAAACAGCAGAATTCTCGGGCCGGCCCAGTGGTGCACTGCAGAGTGCGCCACTTGGGAGCGCGGTGGCGCTCCCACCAAGGGGTCGGAGACTTGGGAGCGCGGTGGCGCTACCACCGAGGGGTCGGAACCCATGTGGAGACCGGTTCCTGCTCACTGGCTGAGCGTGGTGCAGGCGCAACACTGAGGGTTGCGATCCCGTTACCGGTCAGTAAAAAAGACAAAAAGAAAAAAAAAAAAAACAGCAGAATTCTCGGGCCGGCCCAGTGGTGCACTGCAGAGTGCGCGACTTGGGAGCGCGGTGGCGCTACCACCGAGGGGTCGGAACCCATGTGGAGACCGGTTCCTGCTCACTGGCTGAGCGTGGTGCAGGCGCAACACTGAGGGTTGCGATCCCGTTGCCGGTCCCCGGTACGGGCGCAACAACGAGGGTTGCGATCCCGTTACCGGTCAGTAAAAAAGACAAAAAGAAAAAAAAAAAAAACAGCAGAATTCTAAAATGTGAAACTTTTTCAATTGCCTGTAATATGCAATATATGACTTTGCCCTGGATCTTCCTTCTGCCAGCAACTATACATGATCCTGGGAAGTTCACTTAATTTTTTGAGCCTTATATTTTCTTAAATGAAAATAGGGTGCAAATATTTCCAGAGTTGTTCTGAGTGTTAAATAAACTAAAACATTTTAAAATGCTTAATGAGTACTCGAATTTCCCACACCATGAATGCTTAAAATATGGTTATTTTTTTATTTTGTGTATATATATATACATGTGTGTATATCAGAATAGTGAATTCTCTCACCCCTCTCTAAGTAACTACTTACAAAAACGTGACAGACTAAAATACAGAATTCTGTGAGTCCTTTGGGAGAAGATTTAAAAACAGTCACCCTTTACATGGCTGACTATTATACTCAGTTAGGAAATGACAACATGCTAAAATATCTTCAAGACAAGTTATTATCTTGAACTGAAGTGAAATGTCTACATCTGCATATTCATATATAGTATTAATTTGCTGGTTCTGATACCTGGCACATGTCCCCCTTCCCTCCTGTTTTTCAGTATCCCATTCTTCAGTCCCACACACAATAGTTTCCTTCTTCTTTCTCTAGAAATTTCCAGTGCGCTCACCTTCTTCACTCCTCCTCAAGCTCTACCATCTATTCATACAGCTGTTTTCTCTTACCCTTGTGGGTTTTGGGCATCAGTTTCCCCTAAAGATTACAAACGTACTAAGGGCCAAGTCCGTAGCGTACTCGGGAGAGTGCGGCACTGGGAGCACAACAGTGCTTCCGCCGTGGGTTTGGATCCTATATAGGGATGACTGGTGTGCTCACAGCAGTGCGGCCGGTCTCAAAAAGGACAAAAAAATAAAATAAAATAAAAAGATTAGAAACCTACAAATTAAAAGCAAAAGTTGAGTGAAAGTTATAGGTTTTCTTAGAAACTCTTTTATAAAAGCCTTTCCTTCTTTTCCTATGATGAATATATTAGATGTGGAAATGCCCCTGTAGTAGAATCAATTATGTCCCCCCAAAACTCCCTGAAGCTTGAATGTGTCCCCCAAGTTTTATGTCTTAGAAACTTAGCC
>NW_007784531.1:0-2790 GCF_000696425.1 Galeopterus variegatus
GTGTCCAGTCCTATTTGCTGAAGTGTTTCTCCTATGTTTTCTTTAATAACTTTTATTGTTTCAGGGTGTGTATTTAATTCTTTAATCCATTTTGCGTTGATTTTGGTAAATGGTGAGAGGTACGGGTCTAGTTTCATTCTCCTACATATGAATAACCAATTTCCCCAGCACCATTTGCTGAAAAAGCAGTCTCTTCCCCAGTGTGTAAGACTTGTTGCCTTTGTCAAAGATCAGATGGCTGTAGGAGTATGGGTTGATTTCTGGATTCTCTATTGTGTTCCATTGGTTTGTGTGTCTGTTTTTATGCCAATACTATGCTGTTTTGGTTACAATAGCTTTGTAGTATAGTTTGGAGTAAGGAAGTGTTACGACTCCAGCTTTAGTTTTTTCCCTAAGTATTGCTTTGGCTATTCGTGGACTTTTGTTATTCCATATGAATGTTAGGATAGTTTTTTCCATTTCTGAGAAAAATGTCCTTGGAATTTTGATGTGTATTTCTTTGAATCTGTAGATCACTTTGGGCAGTTTGGACATTTTTACAATGTTAATTCTTCCAATCCAAGAGCATGGGGTATCTTTCCATCTTCTTGTGTCACAACAGTGGTTTGTAGTTCTCATTGGAGAGATTTTCCACATCCTTGGTTAACTTTATTCCTAAGTATTGTTTTTTGTGGCTATTGTAAATGGGCTAGCTTTCTTGATTTCTTTTTCTGCATGTTCACTGTTGGAGTATAAAAATGCTACTGATTTTTGTGCATTGACTTTTTATCCTGCAACTTTGCTGAAATCATTTATCAACTGTAATAGATATTTTGTAGAGGCTTTAGGCTGTTTGATATATAGGATCATATCATCCACAAACAGGGACAGTTTGACATCACCTTTTCCAATCTGGATGCCCTTCATTTCCTTCTTTTCTCTGATTGCTCTGGCTAGTACTTCCAACACTATGTTGAATAGGAGTGGCAAGAGTGGGCATCCTTGTTTTGTTCCTGTTCTTGTTCCATGTTCCCCATTCAGGATGATATTGGCAGTGGGCTTATCATATGTGGCTTTAGTTGTATTCAGATACTTTCCATCTGTATCCAACTTATAGAGAATGTTTATCATGAACGAATGTTGAATTTTGTCAAATGCTTTTTCAGCATTTATAGAGATGAGCATATGGTTTTTGTCTTTGATTTTATTGATGTGGTGTATCACATTTATTGATTTGTCTTCCTTGAACCAACCTTGCATCCCTGGGGTGAATCCTACTTGATCACGGTGTATAATTTTGTGTATGTGTTGCTGTATTCTGTGAGTGTTTTATTGAGGATTTTTCATCTATATTCATCAAGGACTTTGGCCTGTAGTTTTCTTTTTTCATTATATCTTTGTCTGGTTTTGGTATCAGGGTGATGTTTGCCTCATAGAATGAATTTGAGAGAATGGCCTCTGTTTCAACTTTTTGGAATAGTTTGTAGAGAATTGGTATCAATTCCTCTTTGAAGGTTTGGTAGAATTCCGCCGTGAACCCATCCACTCCTGGAGTTTTCTTTGTTGGAAGACTTCTGATAACAGCTTCAATCTCTTTTATTGTTATTGGTTTGTTCAGATATTTTGTATCTTTTTGGCTCTATCTTGGTAGTTTGTGTGTGTTCAGAAATTTATCCATTTCCTCCAGATTTTCAAATCTGTTGGCAAATAGTTGTTTGTAACAACCTCTAGTGATTCCTTGTATTTTTGAGGTATCAGTTGTAATATCACCTTTTTCATCTCTTTCTTTTTTTATTTTTCATTTATTTTTTAAAATGGGATTTATAGAGATGAGCATATGGTTTTTGTCTTTGATTTTATTGATGTGGTGTATCACATTTATTGATTTGTCTTCCTTGAACCAACCTTGCATCCCTGGGGTGAATCCTACTTGATCACGGTGTATAATTTTGTGTATGTGTTGCTGTATTCTGTGAGTGTTTTATTGAGGATTTTTCATCTATATTCATCAAGGACTTTGGCCTGTAGTTTTCTTTTTTCATTATATCTTTGTCTGGTTTTGGTATCAGGGTGATGTTTGCCTCATAGGATGAGTTTGGGAGAATGGCCTCTGTTTCAACTTTTTGGAATAGTTTGTAGAGAATTGGTATCAATTCCTCTTTGAAGGTTTGGTAGAATTCCGCCGTGAACCCATCCACTCCTGGAGTTTTCTTTGTTGGAAGACTTCTGATAACAGCTTCAATCTCTTTTATTGTTATTGGTTTGTTCAGATATTTTGTATCTTCTTGGCTCTATCTTGGTAGTTCGTGTGTGTTCAGAAATTTATCCATTTCCTCCAGATTTTCAAATCTGTTGGCAAATAGTTGTTTGTAACAACCTCTAGTGATTCCTTGTATTTTTGAGGAATCAGTTGTAATATCACCTTTTTCATCTCTTTCTTTTTTTTATTTTTCATTTATTTTTTAAAATGGGATGTGTTATAAGACTTCTCTGAATTTTGTTTTTTCTTACTTAATAATACATTGTAGAAACCAGTACATATCCACTGGTAAACGTCAAAGCCATTTTAAAAATGGCTGCATGGTATTCCACAGAATGGATGTACCACATTTTATGCAACCACTGTCTTGGTGAAGACACTCATGTTATTCCCACTTTCTTTCTGTCTCTCTGCTGCAATCAGCATTCTTCAGAATTCCACATTCTTATTTTTAAGTTTTATTGAATCATAATTGATTATACACATTTTGGGGATCCAATGTTGATCAAATCAATATTACTCTCATATATATTATTACAAATCATACTTAT
>NW_007784532.1:0-2790 GCF_000696425.1 Galeopterus variegatus
TTAAACATGACCTAAAAGCTATAAAAGAAAAGATTTTTTTCGGGCCGGCCCATGGCTCACTCGGGAGAGTGCGGTGCTGATAACACTAAGGCCGTGGGTTCGGATCCCATATAGTGATGGCCAGTTTGCTCACTGGGTGAGCATGGTGCTGACAACACCAAGTCAAGGGTTGAGATCCCCTTACTGGTCATCTTTTAGATTTAAAAAAAAAAAAAAAAAGATTTTTTTCTTTAGAGGATACAATTTTTTTCCAGGAATGCATGGTTGGTTTGATACCAGGAATAATATCAAATAATTTACCATATAAACAAAATAAGGGAGGAAAAAAACACATAAATATATCAGGAGTTGCTGAAAGGGCATTAGATAAAATTCCAGACTTTCCTGATAACAACTCTTAAGTAAAATAAGAATAGAAGGAATTATTAATATGATGGAGTATTTGTCCAAAATTAATTTCTAAATAGTGAAGCACTAATGCCATTTCTTTTAAAATCATGAACAAAACAGGGGTGACCATTATCATCATTATTATTCAACACTGTTTTAGAAGTTCTAGAGACTGCAATAGATAAGAAATGAAATATTTCATATAAATGTGGAGAAGAAAAGGCAAAACATTTTTTCTGTTTTATAATTGTATATTTAGAAAACCCAAGAAGCCCTAATAAAAAAACAATTGGAATTAAGTAAGAGAGCTTGAGGATGATGGATATATACATAAAATACATAAAAATCAGTTGTGTTTCTCCATGCTAGCAGTTACCAGCTGGAGATGGAAATGGGGGAAGTTGTTCCATTCATAAGAGCAATTAAGTCCATAAAATACTTGGGAATTATATTAAAAGGACAATTACAGAATCTATCTGAAGAAATAGAAAACTATAAAATCTTATTGAGAGACATAAAAAATATCTGAGCAAATAGAAAGGCAACAGCCATGTTCTTGCCCGAAAAGATTTAATATAACAAAATAAATACATAAATTTAATGCCCTTTCAGTTGTAATCCCAATAGGGTTTTTTCAACGGGAGAAGGGGGTTCTGGGTTGGGGGTGGAATTGATAAAATTTTCTTCAGGTCAGGTAGCATAGTAAATGCCTGAAAATAGCCAACAAAGTTATGAAAGAGTAGTGAAGGGTTCTTGCCTTACCAGATAAAAAGCGCACTGTACAGTAATATCATGGAAACAACGTGGGACTGGCACAAGAGTAGACTAGTAAATGCCTGAAAATAGCCAACAAAGTTATGAAAGAGTAGTGAAGGGTTCTTGCCTTACCCGATAAAAAGCGCACTGTACAGTAATATCATGGAAACAACGTGGGACTGGCACAAGAGTAGACAAGTAGATTAGTGGAACGTAATAGAAAGCTCAGTAACAGACCTCTGATAATACAGTCATTTGAATGTGACAAAGGTGGTGTTTCCAGTGAGAAAGAGATATTTATAATTAATAATTGGTGCTGGCACCTATATTCTTACTCTCTTGCTATAAAATGGAGATCAGCCACCAGGAAGGGGGCAGGAGGAGGCCCGTGAATGCGGAGGGGGTGCCTGGTTAGGCCTTGGCTGGATCGGTCCCCATCTCCACGTGTCTCTGCCCAGGTTTTGCCATGGTGATGGCGGTGGAGGACAGTGTGGTGCAGGTGGTGGTGCGGGTGCGGCCCCCCAACCCTCGCGAGTTGGAGAGTCAGCGGCGGCCTGTGGTTCAGGTGGTGGACGAGCGGGCACTGGTGTTTGACCCTGAGGAGACCGATGGGGGGTTCCCTGGCCCTAAATGGGGTGGCACCCATGATGGCCCCAAGAAGAAGGGCAAAGACCTGACGTTCGTCTTTGACCGGGTCTTTGGTGAGGCAGCCACCCAACAAGATGTGTTCCAGCACACCACCCACAGCATCCTGGACAGCTTCCTCCAGGGCTACAACTGCTCAGGTGAGAAACAGCCCTGCCTGGGAGCAGCCTCGCCTCCCTGCTTCTGTCTAAGGGAAGATGTGTGTGTCTCCTGACATGTGCCCGCCTCCCCCTCAGCTGGGTACGACTTGCTGGGGAGAGCTCTGGCCCTTGTGTTCTCTGTGGGGCCCCATTCGTTCTATTTGTGAGGCACCTGTGGGGCCGTAGGACACTTTAGCACTCCAGATAGACATGGTTCCTGTCCTCTCGATGCTTATGGTCTAGAGAGGGAGAAGACACTAATCATAAAATCACACCCACCAGTGTGTGGTTGTGAACCGAGGTCAGTGATATGAGGAAAAGAACTGTGGGCCTTCAGCAGAGGAAACTACCTAGACTGGAGAAGGAAGGGACAGTCCCATCCATGAAGGAGGTCTCGTTGCCTTCCGATCCATAGGCCTTGGGGGGAGCCGGGACAGACACATGGAGAAGGCAGATGCAGCACCATGAATGTGGTGGCTTGCGGGGGGTAGGAGCAGTGGAAGGCAAAGGAAAGGGGCTTGGGGAGGAAGGGAGGGCTGAGCTGGTGGAAATGCACTGGGGTGACCCTGGAGGAGGCAGATTGGGCCCCACTGCCACCCTCCTCCCTCCTCTTCTCTGTAGTGTTTGCCTACGGGGCCACCGGGGCCGGGAAGACACACACCATGCTGGGAAGGGAGGGGGACCCCGGTATCATGTACCTGACTACCATGGAACTATATAGGCGTCTTGAGGCCCGGCAGGAGGAGAAGCGATTCGAGGTGCTCATCAGCTACCAGGAGGTAGGTAGGGCTGTCCCCTTCCCCGGCTGGTCGACGAAATCCCTCATTCTCACAACCCTCTGAGGAGGAGTGAGCTGCTC
>NW_007784533.1:0-272 GCF_000696425.1 Galeopterus variegatus
TAAAGTTCATATACTGAATATCTCTTCAGAATGGCTGCCTCTGGTGAGAAACATTGAGTCACTGGGGGCAGGAGAGAGAGGGATTTTTCATTCTATAATATTTTAACATTTTGACTTTGGTGCTGAATCTAGGAGCATAAATATACAGACATCTGAATAATTAAGAAATTCTGAAGACCTGAATTACAGTGGTAGGAGTGGGGCTGGAAGAAAAAAAATGGATACAGGGAATGTAGAAGTTTTTCCAAGTTGGATAAGGATATAGGATGAAT
>NW_007784533.1:2182-2790 GCF_000696425.1 Galeopterus variegatus
TTTTTTCAGGCACAGAGAGGTTAGTAAACTTGCTAGTACAATGGCCAGCTAGTAAGTGGCAGAGCTGTGATTCTAACCTCCTGTTTGGTTCCAGAATCGGTGCTCTTATCCTCTATGCGCTGCTGCTCTCAGTAGTCAAGGTGTACTCTCTATCACAAAGTAAGATGCCATCTTGCAGATTCACCACCTTCAGATATGTGTGGAGTTAGGAAGGGGGATAGAAACAGACAGGAACCTAAGCCTGAAGAAGTCAGAGGCAAGAGAATCCCTTAATTCACCAATATCTTCCCCACATCAATAAATATTGAGTCTAATGCATTAACAAGTATTACTTTTAAGTGTGGACACCACCACCCCCCATTCCCAATCCCAGCCCCCAAAATAAGCTTGCCAGGTATGGACAGTAAACTTGATTACCTTAATTTCTTTATCCATAGCAGAACTAGCTCCTAGCTTATTAGGTTTTATGAGATTAAAGCATTTTGTAAAGTCCTTATTTTGTTAGCACACATTCCAGCAGAGCTCTCTCAGCTACCTGAAGGTGAAAGCTCAGCCATGACCTTTTCTTCTCTGATGAAAGAAGAAAGTTAGAAAGTAAGTGAAATTGT
>NW_007784534.1:0-774 GCF_000696425.1 Galeopterus variegatus
TTGTGGACTACAGCCAAAACACCTAACAAAATCGGAACCACTGATGTCCTCAAGTCTCAGCAGAATGATCGTCTTCCTGTTGGAATCTGACAGGATTGGTGTCAGACGCAGCTTGGGCCTTGTTTTCTCACATAATTTTCCTGGGAACAAGGAGACATGCCCGGGAGCCTTTGCCAGCTGCCTTCCATCCAGCACTCCCTCTGTGGTCTCCAAATCTTCGTAAAAGCCTCCCCAAAGTGGCCCTGTGGGCTGCAGTCCCAGGGAGTGTGGGATGCTGGCATGTCCTTGGCTGGAGGACCCTTTCTGTGCACTTACTGCAGCTGCCAGGCTGGCCACCCTCCCTAACCTCTCCAGGGTACACTTCTTCTAGGAGTACCTGCGGGGTCGGGGGGCAGCCCAGAGGGAAGCCAGAAGGAGGACGGAGGGGAGACTCAGCTCAAAGACACGATGGGCAACAGCTGCTCCTCTGAGACCCAGACACCTGTGTACTAAATGTTCTTCCGGAGCTCTCCTCTGGGGCAGAGACTTGCGCTGGTTTGTTTGTTTTTGTTATTCACTCTTTTATGTGAAACTGAAATTGAACTGGATCTGAAGACACTAAAAAATGTCTGGTAGGGGCAGGAGGGAGCAGGAGGTTTCCTGAGAGAATGGAATGTCCCAAGAGAAACTTCATTTACTGTGAGAGGGGAAGTCCATTTCATATGACATAATGTTGTCATTACTGAATACTCTGTTGGGTTTTACATTTGTTAATATTTACCTTTATTTTGATTA
>NW_007784534.1:2299-2790 GCF_000696425.1 Galeopterus variegatus
TTTTTTTTCCTCTTGAGCTATAGCAAGTATAAAACTTCAGAGTCACTATAAGTGTTGATTCTTTCTTTTGTTGTTGTTGAATCAGAATTGATTGTACGTATCTGTGGGATACAGTATTGAATATTAATAACTGTGTGCAATATGTGATGCTCAAATCAGGGTGATTAGTTTATTCAACATTATACAATGGAGTCATATTTTGTGGCCCCATATCAATTTTATTGCTAACCCTCCTTTCCACTCCTCCTTTCCCGCCATTGGTGCCCTCAGTTCCATTCTGTCCTTTTGTAAGTTCAGCAAATTATTGTGATTGTTGTTTGTTTCCTTTTTATTTGTTTATTTTTTTAGCTCCCATGTATAAGTGAGGACATTAGGTATTTCTCTTTCTGTGCCTGGGTTATTTCACTTAACATCTAAGTTCATACATGTTGCTGTGATGGCAGAATTCCATTCTTTTTTCTGGCTGAGTAGTATTCCATTCTGTATATATA
>NW_007784535.1:0-514 GCF_000696425.1 Galeopterus variegatus
CACACCTCGGGTACAGCACCTCTCCTGTGGCTGCACCTCCCATGTGAGAGCAGCCTGTCATTTCCTCCTTTTGCAGAAGAGGTTAAGCCACTTGCCCAAATTCACATGGAAATGGCAATGGCAAGAACGTGAGTGAATCCAAGCAGTCTCACTGTGTAACTCAAAGCCTTTATCACATAGTTTTCCTAAATTCAGAAGTAATAGATGCAAAATCCAACATGCATCTTCTAATAGAGCCGTTTATGAGTCCTGTATGTCAGCTGCAAGGTATATCCACACATGAGCAATCATATAATCCATGTTGAGTACTTTATTCTGACCTCATTCTTTCTGCCAGAGACAAAATGCCCAAAGAGACCATTTCCCCACTCATTGTACCAATCTTGAAGTAGGGGTTGGGGGGAACTGGGTGTTGGGTGCTGACAGCAGGCATGGGGATAAGACCTTCCCTCTCCACCAGTGATAGGAAAGGGGTGGACAGTAGCAAAATCTCAAGAGGAGGGACACGTGCTGC
>NW_007784535.1:2564-2790 GCF_000696425.1 Galeopterus variegatus
AAGAATGCTGTGGATGTCATTTCATAGATAGGGAAGTGGGTAATGGATCTATAGCATAAATACTGAAAGTGGAATTTCTGCATGAAAGGGTAAACACATTTGTCATTTTGGTACATACTGTAGCACGTCATTCCTAAACTTAAAAGTAAAAGAAACCCCAGCCAAATCTGAAGAAGGTTACCTTCCAAGCACTTTAAAAATAATCTTTTCTAAGGAAATAGACCAT
>NW_007784536.1:0-380 GCF_000696425.1 Galeopterus variegatus
GGTTATCAGAGCAGGCTGAGAAAAGGACATTTGCTGAGACCTGAAAGGAGAGGTGGGAAGAACGTTTAAGATTGAAACAGCAGAGGCAGGAAGGAGCTTGGTAGTTCAAGGGTCTGAGTGCTGGTCCATGACATGCTAAGGTGGAAGCTGGTGTGAAAGGAGAGTGGAGCACAGAAGCAGCATCACCTGTGATCTTCAGGCCATAGTAAGGAATTCAGATTCTGTTTTAAGTGCAGTGTGAATTTTTGTTAAATTTGTTTCTCACATCTTTTCATTTGTCTTAGTTTGGGCTGCTGGAACAAATTACCATACACTGGGTGGCTTAAACAACAAACATTTATTTCTCACAGTTCTGGAGGCAGAGAAGTCCAAGCAAGGTC
>NW_007784536.1:2254-2790 GCF_000696425.1 Galeopterus variegatus
TTTAGGCTGTTCTTTTATATACCTGTCTCACCTGTCTCCCTCCCCCCCACCTTTTTTTTTTAACATGAGAAGAGTTTTTCAGGAAGCTAAAGACTACACAAGAGAAGTATTTTCACAGGCCGAAGCCCCTGTGGCTGGTTTTGCAAGCTTTTGCACAGGCTTTTGCAAGGACTTTTCATGTCCAATGGACTGAGGTTCCAGAATTGTTTAAGTCTGAGAGTAATTGGACTTCAAGATAAGTTACAAAACTAGACAAAATGTGCATCTAATGATTATCTGGGAAAAGTATTAAAACTGTGACTAATAGTAGCTAATAAGTTATGAAGGTAACAAAGAATCCTTATTAATTTTTTGAAACATTTCTACAAGTATCACTATTAAACAAGATATTTGCTTGATATATTAAATGTCTGGTTTGTGTAATCTTGACCAAGATGCCCCATCACCATCTAGTGGCAGAATCCCTAAATTTCAAGATCATGTTTTGAGGGATGAGTAAACTGCCTGAAAATTGAAAATGCGAACAAAACATTATA
>NW_007784537.1:0-2790 GCF_000696425.1 Galeopterus variegatus
CCAAGATCCTGCATCCAGGAAAAGTTCACTGACACCCCCCAACACACACACACACACACACGCGCGCGCGCGCTGTTTTCCTACAAATGACCTGGAACCCTTTACCCTGAGCTCCCTGAAGTCAGGGACTATGTTTTCTGGTCTTTATATCTCCAGTGTCTAGGGAGGGAGACACTTAGCTCAGGAAGGACAGCTTGTTCCCTTGACATGGGTAGACCTCACCTCCCTTGCTGCTTTTGGGTGTTCAGCCCAGCCCACTGGGACTTCTGGGCAGGGTAGAGTGAACATAAGAAAGCAGAAGTCAGGCTGGCTGCTTAGCTCAATTGGTTAGAGCACAGTGTTATAACGCCAAGGTCAAGGTCAGATCCCCATAGTGGCCAGCAAAAAAAAAAAAAGAAGTCATGAGCGGCACAAGGTAATGTCCTCTGTGAGCCACTGCTGCCTGATGGACTGGCCCTTCTCCTCCTGGATGACCCAGTCGGCCCTGGAATGTTGAGGTGCGGTGGGATGGTAAAATTCTGGTTCCTGACTCATCCCTCAGTGGACACAGGCTCCTCCCAAGGCCAGCACAGTTGTCCCTCCCTGCCCCTCTTTCTGCACCTTCCTCCAGTCCCTCCCGGATCCAGCAGACCTTCATTTGTCTGCAGGCACACAGGTTTCCCCTGCCCACCTCTTATCTAATCCATGCTGTGGGCACCGCTGTCCCATGCCTCATTTTTCCCTGAGAATTTCCTCTGGCCAAGGACCCAGGTGGTGGACAACCTTAAAGGTGGTGTCCACAGGGGGCTCCTGGGAGCCAGATACAATAACCCAAGGCTAAGGCCAGACAGCTGTCTTCTGGCCCAGGATGGGAGCACTGTCCGGGGAATGAGTCACACCTGGGAGTACACAGCTGCTAGTGAATTTGTAATAGTCCATTTTCTGTTGCTTATAATAGAATACCTGAACCCAGGCAATTTATAAAGAAACAGAATTAACTTGTTACAGTTTTGAAGACTGGGAAGTCCAAGGTCAAGAGGGTGCATCTGGTGAGGGCCTTCTTCCCGGTGGAGTCTCTCCACAGCCCCATGGGGACACGGCATGACATGGCGAGGGCTGATCAGGAGCATATTTCCACGTGCTTTCTCCAAGAGGGTGCATCTGGTGAGGGCCTTCTTCCCGGTGGAGTCTCTCCACAGTCCCATGGGGACACGGCATGACATGGCGAGGGCTGATCAGGAGCATATTTCCACGTGCTTTCTTCCTCTCAGTCTGCTCCCTGATAACCCATTAAACCATCAACCCATTAATCGATGAATGGATCCATCCATTCGTGAGGTCACAGCCCTTAACGATCCAGTCACCTCTTAAAGGCCCCATCTTTCAAATACCGTATTGGGGATTAAGTTCCAACCTGAGCTTTGGAGGGGGGAGATGTTCAAACCACAGCAGAATTTCAAAAGGAAATTGTATTGAGTCAGTTGTGAACCCAGACGGAACCTGAAGAAAGTGACCAGTCACAGCCTGGCATCAGACAACCTGGACTCCCGTCCCAGTCAGCCTTTTCCACTGAGCAACGTGGGCCGGTCCTAACCTCTAGAAGCCTCTCAGTCTCATGCTGGGGTGGAGTAGCTCCCTTGCGGGATGAGCGACAAGCAGAAGGGCTTGGCCCCCCACCCCCTTTCCTCCATCTCTCTTCATCATACCCCAGTCATGCCCCATCCACCCACCCACCAGAATCAAGGTGGATAGTCCCTCAGCAAAGTGGCCAGAAAGGCAGGAGGTGTCCCTCGTGGGCCTGACTCAAGACCTTGCTCTCCTCAGGCTGAAGGTGTGAAGGCTGAGCCCTTTGAAAACCACTCAGCCCTGGAGATCGCTGAGCAGCTGACCCTGCTGGACCACCTGGTCTTCAAGAGGATTCCTTATGAGTAAGTGGTGCAGGCACCAGACCCCTCCTTCCTCCTCTTTCACAGGCGCCATCTTCAGCAGCGTCCCTGAGCATGTGCTGCAGACTTCCAGAGCTGCGTGGATTCACCACAGCCTGAAGCAAAGATGCATGGGTCTGCATGGATGAGGGAGAAGCCCTGTTCCTGCTCCTGTCCCCAAGTTCCCTCCTTACCTATCAGTTGCACACATGTACGCGGGCACACAACACACACGCTTTCCCAGAAGCATGTCTAACTCAGATCTCTTATTCTGGAGTTCTAGAAAGAGTATGTGTTCATGTATGTGCACACATGTACACGTGAGAAAATGTGCACACAGGATGAGAGTATGTGTGCATGTGTGTGTGCCTGCATAATCCCCAGGAGCAGACTCTGGGGACAGCTCTGGACTTTGAAGAAGCCTGCAGGCCTGGTGTTACCAGCTTTGGCCTGTAGTTAGTCGCCCCTGGTGTTCATTATGATTACACTCCTTAAATAATTTTGTATCCCTCTTTCCTCATCTAACAATATACCAAAATTTACAAACATTTTTAAATAAGTGCACAATATTCCCTAACAGTGCATTAAGTCATGAGGTTGTTTTCTGTTTTCACTTTTACATTTAAAGCAGAGGTAAACATCCTTGTAACCAAATATTTCTCTGAATTTCTGACGATTGTCCCAGAATAGTTTCCCAAAATTGAAATCGCCAGGTCTGAGGCTATGATCATTGTAGGACTTTTGGCCTCTGCCTCACATGGCACTCACGCAGCTGTCACCGACATGACTGCTGCCCCACCTAAATGGGGAGCGTAAACGTTTTGTAAACCTGCCACATCTCCTGGACGTAGAAATAGTCATTATTCCAGATATGCTCCCTCTGCGA
>NW_007784538.1:0-878 GCF_000696425.1 Galeopterus variegatus
CTGTAGGGTTTCTACTGAGAAATCCACTGAGGAAGGCATTGAGCCTTCATTGAATGCTATGTGTCTCTTTTCTCTTGCTGCTTTCAATATCCTTTATTAATTTTCTGTTTTTGATAATTTGATTCTGATATGTCTTGGAGTGTTCTTCCCTGGATTGAATTTGATGGGCGAACTCTGGGCTTCCTGTATCTGGATGCTGCCATCTTTCACCATATTTTTCTTGAATATCCTTTCTACATCTGTCTCTTTTTCCTCCCCTTTGGGTATGCCAATTATGCAGAGGTTATTTCACTTGAGGGAATCCCTTACTTGCCATATTTTTGTTTCACGTTTTCTTATTCTTTTCTCTTTTTGCTCCTCTGATTTGATAATTACATATGTTTTATCTTTGAGCTCACTGATTCTTCCCTCAGTTTGATTAAGTCTGCTGTTGGAGCTTTCTATCATTTTTCAGTTCAGATCATGTATCCTTTATTTCTAGAATGTCTATTTGTTGCTTTTTATTTTTATTTTTAAAAATTGATTCAATTCTTTTGTCAAGTTTCTCATTCTGCTCCTGGATTGTTTCCCAGGTATCATTTAACTTTCTATTTGTATTTTCCTGTGACTCCCTGAACATCCTTAAGAGGGTTATTCTGAATCCTCTATCACACACTTTATAAATCTGCTATTCCTCTGGGTCCATTGTTCATGCTTGGTTTGTTTCCTTGATGGTATCATATTTTTCTGTTCTTTCTCAATCTTTTTGTCTTTACATTGTGCCTTGGCATTTGAGGAGTCTGCTACCTCTTCTGCATTTTAAAGGTGTTCTTTGGTGGTGTTATGCCTTTACTGGTTAATATCAGAGCTTTGTCTGTGATCTGTGTTTTGTTTTGTTT
>NW_007784538.1:2107-2790 GCF_000696425.1 Galeopterus variegatus
GGTATCACATGGCAAATATGCCAGGAGCAGAGAGAAAGAGAGAGCTTCTCAATGCTCTCCTCTTAAAGCCAACAGAACTATGCTTATAATCACCATGAAGCCATCAAAATGGATTAATCCACTCACTATGGCATGGTTCTCACAATCAAATCACCTCTTTAAGGCCCCACCTTTCAATTACCCTAATAGGATTTCCCACCCTCCCAATAATCACAGTGAGAATCAAGCCTCAGTGAGTTTTGGGGGATATCCAATCCACAGCAAGTTCCCTTCTTTCTCTCACTGTGGATTCTCCCACCTTCACAAACTCTGCAGATCGCTCCTCCTCTTCCCCTGAGCTTCAGTGGCCCCAGGTTGGCAGTATTTGCTTTTTATTAGTTGTGGGAAGGAGTGATGCTAGGGATTGTCTATTCCATCATCTTGATGATGTCCTTGCTTGCCCATTTTTAAATTGTATTATTTGTTGCTATTATTATTTATAGTATTAACTGTTGAGTTGTTTGAGTTTCTTATGTATTCTGAATGGTAGTTTCTTGTCAGATGCATAGTTCACAAATTTTTTCCCATTCTGTAAATTGTCTCTTCACTCTGTTGATTGTTTCTTTTATTGTGCAGAAGCTTTTTGGTCTGATGTAATACCATTTGTCTGCTTTTTGCTTTTTTTTTTTTTTTTTTTTTTCCTG
>NW_007784539.1:0-940 GCF_000696425.1 Galeopterus variegatus
TTTTTTTTTAAAAAGGGAAAAAAAAAAAAAAAAAAAAAAAAAAAAAAAAAAAAAAAAAAAACAGGACATGGTCCTCATTCTCCATATCCACGTCACAGGCAGATTACACATACATAAAACAGGAACAAGGCAATTCTCTTTGTGTTGTGTTCTCCCGACTTCTTCCCCATCGTTTTCTTACTTCATCATAACAATGAAAGGAGTAAACTGAGGATTAGGCTAAGCAGGTTCTAGGTCCGGTTCTGCCCATTCCTAACTGTGTGATCTGAGGAAGTCACTCACTCGATTTTTCATGGACTGTTTCCTTATCTGTGAAACGAGATGTTTAAGGAGATGCTATGAATGGTTCCTCCACTTCTTCAAATTCAATGGTGTCCTCTTTCTTGGTAGTTTTTCTCTATCCCTGCCTTTTTCCTGTGTCCATTCCTCCATTTTTATTTCATGAATTTTTAATCCCTCACCTTAGTGAAGCCTTCTCCTCCCACACCTGCAGGTCCTCTGCCCTGGGGAAATACCATCACTCTATCCTTGTAGCTCCCAGGGCTTGCAGCACATTATGTTTTGATGGCTCTACCTGCATAAACTGTCCATTTCTTTCAATAGGGACCTTCTCTATCTTGTTTATCTGATGTTCCCAACTTCAACTAAACAGGAATGAAGAAATGTTATATTTACATAACATTGAAATTCAGTAATTATATATAAATCAGAGTCAATAATCATATTTAAATAGCATTTTTGATATCATTTTGTATATATCAATTCAAGAAAGGCCTGTAAAATTCTGCCTTTCCTATAGTCATTTGTATTCTCAATACAAATGAGCCGAAAAGGCGAGGTACTTTCCTCAGAGAGAACAAATGTCCCTGAAATAGTCAGTCACATTGATACAGCTTCTGGCACTCTGTTGAGAATGTATTAGTTGACTAAAATACCACCT
>NW_007784539.1:2455-2790 GCF_000696425.1 Galeopterus variegatus
ACAAAAAGGGAAAAAAAAAAAAAAAAAAGAAACAAGATGCTCAGGTTTTTAGAAATAATTACAACAGAAATCATCTTGCTCAGAATACAGTGGAAGTTATGCAGTCCAGTGCCACATGTCCACCGCTGTCTAAAAGGCAGAAGTGATAGTAGGAATGTAGTCATGTGTGTATGTCTACCTTGTTCCTGCTTTGGCTTCAATTTCACAACTGCCTGTCAACCAACCAATTAAGCTGCTAACATAGTAATGGTGCTATCCTATATCTCCTACCCCTACACTACCAAAAATAAAGTTCTGTGAGCTGTTTAAAAAATAGCCCAGTGAATAGGAGCAAC
>NW_007784540.1:0-2790 GCF_000696425.1 Galeopterus variegatus
GTCTGATGTTTCCTCGTGAGTAGATTCACGAATGTATTGAGGCGGGAGTACTACAGAAGGAGTGTCGTGTCCTTCACGGTGCATCCTATCAGGAGGCGTATAATGTCTCATTACTGGTGAGGTTAACTGATGACTTGATTAAGGTGATGACTGCTAGGTTTCTTCAGGGTAAAGCTACTGTTTTTCCTTAATTATTAAATATTGTTGGGGGGCGGTATTTAAATACTACGTAACTTTTTCTCATCTAACTTTTATGAATGGTTTTAGCATCCATTGATGCCAGTGTCTCATTTAACGGTGCAGGAAGTGATTTACCCAGACCTAGATGGTCACAGAGAGCCAGGGCCAGGACTCAGGCCTCTGGTCTCCTGGGCTAGCATATTTGCCACACCCCCATTCAGCTGGAGCCCCGGAGTCATGGAGACCAGGCAAAGGCTGGGTTAATCAAGCCCAGGAAATTTAGTGTACTCTCTTAGACAAGAGAGTGGGATTAACTGCCCAGCCTGCCGGGCTCCAGGCCTTTCTTGCCAACTGACTTCCTAGTCAGTAATTCACTTCTTTCAGAGAACGCTCTTTTCCTTTTCAGATCCTCTTGTGGATTCCCTTATAATGTAAAAAAAGCAGGACAGTGAATATGTAAATAATGAAGTGTGTGTCTTATAATTATGGATTAGAGTGAGAAATATTCTGCCACCCAAATCAAACCACTATTAACATTTTATTGTATTTCGTACTGAAAGGCTTTCTACACATACATTTTTAAGTAATGGATTATGCTTTTTTTTCAGTTTTTAAAAAAATTGAGATATAACTTGCATACAGAACAGCATTTAGCTTAATGAATTTTCCCATATTTAGACACTCATGTAACCACTACCCAGATAAATACTTTTTGACTTACTGGTATAACTTGACTAATACATTTTTTAAGCAAAGTAGTATCTGTATTTTATTTAAATCCAGGAAAATCACTTTTTATTTCTCCTGTAGAATCAGCAGGAATCTTCAGTAGCTTATCTTAACACCATTAAGACAGATTTGTTATTATATCTTGTGGACAGAATATTCCTTAACAAGAGGCACATAGGCAAGGGCTATAAGGGAACTTGCTGGGGTGATGGAAACGTTCCATGTCCTAATTGTGTGGTAGTTACATGGGTAAATTTGTCAAAACTCATTGAACTGTACACTTAAAATAGACTCATTTATTATATTTCATTATATTCATTATACTCATTTATTATACTGAGGTAAATTATACCTCAGTAAGAAAAATAATTTTTAAAAAGCACGGTAAGCTCACTGTTCAGTCTCTTTCATTACCGATGTGATAAATTTCACTTTCACACTAACAATACTTTATGACTTATACTGTATGACCTATACAGCCTTTCAAAGTATTTGAAACAAGATAAAGGATATTTGTTGTCTGCTAAGAGAAAAGTAAAATGTTAAATGATTCAGCATTTTAGTGTTAGGAATTTTTCTATATTCAGACTATGATAGAGAATATTTCCAGCACTCTAGAATTATTTCCTTCTACAAAAGGTGATATGTTAGTAGATTAGTGAGAATGGGCTTTCATAAAACAAAGCTAGGTAAATGTATTTATTTTGAAACAATTTTTCTAAAAAATTAAGACACTATTAAAGCTAATGTCTTCTGCCGAGCTTTCATAAAACAAAGCTAGGTATTTATTTTGAAACAATTTTTCTAAAAAATTAAGACACTATTAAAGCTAATGTCTTCTGCTAATTATGGTATTAATTGGAAGCTATTCATTGTCCTTAAAAGGAGAAATTCATAATTTTATTCATATTCTTTCATAAGTTCAGGTGGGGTTTTTCTCAAATTTCTTCTGCTAAGAGAATCTCTTATTTTTTCTTACTAATTTAAATCGAACAGCTCTTCATCAACACTATCGCAATATATAACTAAAGCAAACAACAGTTTTTATCAACATTGTTAAGATATTGTATGTAACTCTTCCTTCCTAGCTTTTTAATAATTTAGTATGTCAAGACATCAACCTTAAAGCTGAGGTAGTTTGGCCTAGTGAACCGGCTATGTTATTAACTTTTGGTGTATCTAAAGTGTTTTTCTAAGAAAGTTTACCTCCAGTTATCCAATTATGATGGGTATTACCTCAGGTGGAAGATGATAATATTACAGAGATTTCACTTTCAGTGCTGAGCTCAGTAGGACAGCAAGCTTAGTATTTAGGGATACTGAAGACCTTCGACACTCATGTGATAGCTGAAATAGGTCATTTTTAATTTCTTGTGCTTACTTGACATGTACAAGTATATATATAATTAAATAAAAGTTACTTTTCCAGTTATTTTATGTGGCCAGTTTTTTCCCAACCTCTTCTGCTAAATTTTCTTTGGACTCAGAACTCACCATCTGTGTAAGAATAGGGCAGTCATTGATAACTGTTTAGAGGGATTATTTATGACTATGAAAAGGAATCTTAGTGAGAGTCATTTTCTAGGTTTGTTTTTACAGGAGAGGACACCAAGATAATTGGTGTGAATATCACTAGACTCAGGAAAAACTTATATATCCCATAGAGGAGAGATGTGAGTGTAGTTGCTCCGTTTTAGAGGATGACCCCCTGAAGCATTTCCCAGTGGACAAAGCCTGGAAATCAGCTGTGGGGTTGATGAAGTTTCAGTTGTCAGCCATCAGGGCCACAAGCTCAAGAATGCTAATCATAAGACAAGCACTTTTTCCACAGTGGTGAGATGGTTTTCTTGCCCTGAAAAGATGTAAGTCAGTTCTGGTGGA
>NW_007784541.1:0-2790 GCF_000696425.1 Galeopterus variegatus
AGTGTAGCGAAAGATACAATAAACAGAGTGAAAAGGCAAACTATGGAATGGGAGAACATATTTACAAATTATATGTCTGATAAGGGGTTAGTATCTAGAATATATAAAGAACTCCTACAACTCAATAAGGACAAAAAATAAAAATCTGATTTAAAAGTGGGCAAAGGACTCCAATGGACATTATTCCAGAGAAGATATACAAATGGGCAATAAGACAGTGAAAAGATGCTCCAGCACCATTAATCAGTAGGGAAATGCAAATCAAAACTGTAATATGACACTAGCTCACACCCACTGGAACAGTCACTATAAAAAAATAAGAAGGAACAGAATCTAAGAGGTGCTAGTGAGGAGGTGGAGAAATGTACTGTTGGTAGCAACGTACTGTTGTGCACTGTTGGTAGAAATGTAAAGGGTGGTGCAACCTCTTTAGAAAATAGTATGGTGGTTTCTTAAAAAAAATTAAAATAGAATTACCGTACGACAAGCATTTTCACTTCTGGGCATATACCCCCCAAAATTTAAAGCAGAGACTCAAAGAGATATTTGTACACCCATGTCCATAACAACATACTTTGCAATTATCACAAGTGAAAACAGACCAAATGTCTTTTGTCAGATGAAGGGATAAACCTAGTATGGCATATCCACACAATGGAACATTATTCAGTCTTAAAAAGAAACAAAATTCTGATACATGCTACAACATGAATGAACATGGACTGAAGATACTATGCTAAGGGAAATAAGCAAGTCATAAAAAAACAAATACTATATGGTTCCACTTGTATGAAGTATGTAGACTAGTCAAATTGATAGACATAGAAAGCAAAATGGGGTTTCCAGGAGCCAAAGGAAGGGGAAAATGAGGAATTACTGTTTAATTTCTACAGAGTTTCAGTTTAGGAAGATAAAAACATGCTGGAGATGGGCAGTGGGGGGTGTTTGCCCAGCAACGTGAACGTACTTTAAAAGATGGTAAAAATGGTAAATTTTGTGTATTGTAAAAGGGGCAGAGGCTATTGCTTTTATGATTTATAAATGTTACAAGTGCAATTTAAAATGAGATTGATATGTTATGATTTCATGACTTCCTGGAATATTAAGTAAATGAAGATGGGAACTAAGAGGTGTCAAAGATAAACACAGCTGGACATAAGTGAAAGTGGTGAGGACAGATTTTCATTGGTAATAACTATGGCAGTCAGGAAAAGAGTCTAGCAGGAACTAAATTCAACTTAGATTTGCATGGAGGTGACTGGCTGTTTTAAAGGGAGGATGAGGGAATAGGGAGGGGGTGCATGGAGGCTCAGTAGAGTCACAGAAGGGAAAAATTACAACAGGTGGAAAGGGGGATCCGTCCATGTGAAACACCCCTGGGCTTGCTAACTCGCAGTTATGGGGGTTAGGCTTCTACCTTCCCATAGATTCTGGGGCCTTTCTTCAGGTATTGCCTGGAACAAACAATAAATTCTTTTGGTTTTCTTGAGCTTTTTCAGGCAGGCACTTAGTAGGGGCTAGTGTCATCCTAAGGACGCAGCTTTGAGCTGTTCAAAACTACAAAAGTGTTTGTTCAAGTCTTTATAGGCCAAAGTTGGCAGATGAGAAGAAAGAGGCTCAGAGGAGCCTGGCTGCAGTTGATATTTGTCAGAGGTTAAACATCTTCTCTAAGCCATTTAATGAGGGAATCACATTTCCCTGGGTTTCAAATTATAAGAAGAACTCAGTGGGTTGAGTGTAAGTTTGCAATAAGCTGGTAGAGTGATTTCAGCTGTTCTCACCTTTTTGTCTCATGTGCGTGTAGTCATTTAAACAACGCATGTATTTGCCAGCACACAGGTTACCTTCTCATAAAGGTTAGACTTTACGTCCTCGTCCGATAATGTCCACTCCCCACTGTAGACATTTTTAGAATCATTGTACCAGCCTTCAATTACATTTGACCACAACACGGGATAAGATGCCCTTTGCGTATTTCCTAGACATTTACTATCTAACATGAAGAAACAGGATTGGGTCATACTCTACCAAAGATGAAAATATTGCACAGGAATACTTTTTTCATTTTTGTTTCACAAATCCTTCAGTGACCATCTAGACAATGTCTTATAAGAAAAGGTAAACCCAGCGGTATTCTTGTTGGCAATCTTCTTTCTCACTGATGAATGAGCATGTGGTGCTCACATTTGGTGCAAAGTTGACAGTACGGGATGATGAGCAAGTTTGAAACCACATCAACAAACATTTTAGTCTCTGCCTCTTCCCAGCTGATGGAAGAAGATGAAACCAAGTCAAAGTATCCTATGAGATGTAAAAACAGCCACACAGGTGTTCATTATGCAAGGATCTTGAAACAAACATTTTTTTATTAAGCCATTCATTCATGGTGTGGGTTCTTTGCCCAGCATGGTATTCAGGAGTGATCTGTCTTTCCTGGGCCAGGGAAAACCCACATTGCTAACTCATTAATGCTAGTCCCATACTATCTCCCAGGGCTATGGTTGGTTTCCAGTCCTACACTCAATCACCACTCCACCTCCACCGCCCTCCCAGACCTCAGGTTTTTATAGTAGATTGACTTTCTCCTCCAGTTCAGGGTGTCCCAAAGCATGTGGAAATCAAATCCGGGAAGTCCACTCATCAATGAACCTGCCTTCCTCTGCACAGTATCTGGGTTTCTTTCCTCAGAAATACCTGACTCCTATCTAAACTATCCACACCAAGGAAATTGATGTGGCTTAGGAAAACACATGAAAATGTTTTCATCTCTTGTTCTTGGACAGCAAGCAT
>NW_007784542.1:0-2790 GCF_000696425.1 Galeopterus variegatus
AATTTTAAATGATAATTTAGCTGAACATAGAATCCTGCATGGTGGTGTTTGCAGCTTCCAACACTAAAAATTTCAATCCACTCAATTTTTGTTTGCGTCAATCCTGACAAGAAGTCTTCAGTAATCTTATTGTTATTTTATGTAAGCGTTTTAAACCTAACGACTTTAAGTATGTTCTGCAGTTTTAATGTGATAGAATTTAATATCTTGGTCGTGTACGTGGATGTGTGTATGAGTATGTTTATGCGTGTTCATGTGTGTATATGCTTGTGTGTGTCTGTGTATTTGTGTTAGTGTGTGTACATGTGTATGTGTTTGTGTGTTTTGTGCATGTGTGTTTGTGTCCGTGCACTTCATCGTGGATATTATTCATTGTGTTTGGTGCTCTGTGGACTTCATTGTTCTACATGTTTTTATTGCCAACAATTTCAAAAACTTATCATCCATTCATACTTCCACGTTTTTACCAATGCTTTAGAGTTTTCACTGTACAAATCTTTACCTAATTTCGTTAAATTTATTCGGAAGACTAATTATTTTTTTCTGATACTATTGTAAATGGGATTGTTTTACTGATTTAATTTTAGATAGTTTGTTCTTAGTGTATAGAAACACTACTGATTTTTGTGTGCTAATTTTATATCAAATATTACTAAAGGTGTTTTTTAGTTTTCAATTGTAGCAGGTGGAATTTAAAGGGTTTTTATATAAGATATCATGTTATCAGCAAACAGAAAGGATTTTTATTCTGTTTTCCTATGTGAATGTGATTTATTTGTTTTTATTACATCATTGCGCTTTCTAGAACATCCAGTTCTATTCTGAAGAGAATTGGTGAGAAAGGGTGTTATTGTCTTGTTCTGATCAGTTATAACAAACTTTTAACTTTCACTGCTAAGCATGTTGATAGTTGTGGGGTTGTTGTATATGATCTTGAATGCACTGAGTTATATTTTTCTATTAGTAATTTGTTGCAATTTTTGTTATTAAAATTGTGTTGAATTATGTTAATTTTTTTTTTATGCTTCTGCTTGGATGATCATACATTTTTTCCTCTTCATTGTGCAACATATTTTGTCACATTTTTTACCTTGCTTATCTTAGACTGTCCTTGAATCCCAGAGATAACTCCTAGTTAATGATGGTTCAAAATATAGTATAAAGCTAAAGTAATCAAAACAGCATGGTAATGTCATACAAACAGACTTATAGACAAATAGAACAGAGAGCCTAGAAATAAAAACAAATGATGGAGTTTGGCTGTGTTGCACCCTCCAAAACTCATGTGGAAATTTGATCCCCAAATTTCAAAAACATATCATCCATTCATACTTCCACGTTTTTACCAATGCTTTAGAGTTTTCACTGTACAAATCTTTACCTAATTTCGTTAAATTTATTCGGAAGACTAATTATTTTTTTCTGATACTATTGTAAATGGGATTGTTTTACTGATTTAATTTTAGATAGTTTGTTCTTAGTGTATAGAAACACTACTGATTTCTGTGTGCTATTTTTATATCAAAATATTACTAAATGTGTTTATTAGTTTTCACTTGTAGCAGGTGGACTTTAAAGGGTTTTTATATAGGATATCATGTTATCAGCAAACGGAAAGGATTTTTATTTTGTTTTCCTATGTGAATGTGATTTATTTGTTTTTATTACATCATTCTGCTTTCTAGAACATCCAGTTCTATTCTGAAGAGAATTGGTGAGAAAGGGTGTTATTGTCTTGTTCTGATCAGTTATAACAAACTTTTAACTTTCACTGCTAAGCACGTTGATAGTTGTGGGATTGTTATATATGATCTTGAATGTACTGAGCTATATTTTTCTATTAGTAATTTGTTGCAATTTTTGTTATTAAAGTGGTGTTGAATTATGTTAAGTGTTTTTTTTTTCTGATTCTGCTGGGATGATCATACATTTTTTCCCCATCATTGTGGAACATATTTTGTCACATTTATTACCTTGCTTCTTTTAGACTGTCCTTGCATCCCAGAGATAACTCCTAGTTAATTATGGTTCAAAATATTTTATAAAGCTAAAGAAATCAAAACAGAATTGTAATGTCATAGAAACAGACTTATTGACAAATCCAATAGAGAGCCTAGAAATAAAAACAAATGATGGAGTTTGGCTGTGTTGCACACTCCAAAACTCATGTGGGCATTTGATCCCCAGTGTGGCAGTGATGGAAACTTATTGAGTCATAGGCGTGGATCCCTCATGAATGGATTAATGCTCTCCCAGGGGGATGGCGAAATAATGAGTGAGTTCTTGCTGTATTAGTTCCTGCGAGAATTTGTTACTTAAAAGACCCTGGCACCATCTGCCTCTCTCTTGCTTTCTCTTGTCATGTGATCTGCTTGTACGCATGAGCTGCCTACTGTTTTTCTGCCATGAGTAGATGCAGTTTGAGGCCCATGCCAGATGCAGCTGTCCCAAAATCATAAGCTAAATAAACCTCTTTCCTTTACAAATTACCCAGTCTCAGGTATTTCTGTCATAACTGTTAGGTTTGAATCCTGAAGGTTTTAGTCTCAAACCTGAGCAAAGAAAAGCAGGAGCCAGGCCGTAAATTTAGGGAAGGCTTTAATGGGGGTGCTCCTGGGTGAGGTTCCATGGTTCTGCAAGGGAGTGAGGCTGGAGAAGTCACACCCAGGTTGAATACAAGCGAGTATTTATAGGGGTGGGCCATGGGTGAGTTTTTTGCCTATATAATATAAGGAACTGAGCAGGGTTCAGTTTACAGTTCCTGTCTTCTGGGAGGGAGGGGAAAGGAGG
>NW_007784543.1:0-444 GCF_000696425.1 Galeopterus variegatus
TGTTTATTATCACACAAGCACTTGCTTTTATAGGCAGATGGGGAGGGGAGGTTTTAACATACTCCTATCAGCTTAATGGTCAAGAGCATGCATCCTGTCTCAATGCCTAGCTATTGCAATCACACAGTGTTCACGAGTGCAGAAGCACGTATTTGGCCAATAAGGGCTAAGGCAAGGTTCCCGCAGACACTCCCACCCCACTTCTTCCCGGTGCCATCTTAGGCTGCCACGTTAATATACCCTTGTGGGTCATAATGGTGCCATTTGTAATGTCATTTAAGGTGGCATTAGTTTTTAAGGCCTGACATATAAGCATATTTATTATTGTAATTTGTAGTTGTTACTTTTGCCCCTTACCCAATCTCCCTCCCCCCTCCCTCCTGCACTTCAACCTCTGGTAACCACAGATTTGTTCTCTCCTTCTGTAAGACTGATGTATTATTG
>NW_007784543.1:2474-2789 GCF_000696425.1 Galeopterus variegatus
TGATTTCTGGGTTTTCTATTCTGTTCCATTGGTCAGAGTGCCTGTTTTTATGCCAATACCATGCTGTTTTGGTTAATAGCTTTGTAGTATTATTTGAAGTTCGGTAGTGTTTTGCCTCTGGGTATTTTTTTTGTTTATTTTTTGCTCAGGATTGTTTTTGCTATCTGTAGTCTTTTTTTTGTTGCATATAAATGTTGGGATTGTTTTTTCTATTTCTGTGAAGAATGTCAGCCACCAGCAGCAGCCCCCTCCTGTCCTGCCAATCAACCAGAAGGTGATTGTGTGTCCTGTCACCAGGCATCACCACAAACACCT
>NW_007784544.1:0-2789 GCF_000696425.1 Galeopterus variegatus
CAGGTATATCTCCTGCCTGGTCTTACTGATATAACTCTCTCCTTGCTTTCAATCTAGCATGCACCCTGGTGCTAATATGTGCACATGTGTTATATATAAGTCAGGAACCTGCAGAGAGTGACATTTCAGTAAAGAACAGGTGCCTAGCTTACCCAGGAGTGACCCTCCTGAAGGTAGCTCTGAATTTAATACAGAAAGCCAAGCATTTGGTACATTAGGTCCGACCCCACATGAAAGTGTTGTTATTTCCTTTAGAATTCTTGCATTTTAAATAATTCCTCCTCATCCCTATAGAAAAATAATAGCTCTTAATGGTTAGCTCACGGAGTGCTTGCTGAGTGCCAGGTACAGTCCCTAGCTGTAGTTTAGATCTCATAACTTTGTGGGGGAGGTTTTATTCCAATTCCTGTTGAACAGCTGAAGGAAGTAAGGCACAGAGAGACTTGGTAGCATAGTTAGAGGGTCCGTGTGTGTGACTAGTGGCCGGTGTGGATAATAGGAAAATCCATTGCGTTCTCTTTCATTATACACTTTTGCACAAGGACAAAATTGCCTAATGATGCGTCCCTGACTTGAAGCTACATACAACACATGACTGCATATATGTATATATGTATATAATCTGTTGGTGTCCTGTCTGGGACACTCTGCTCTCCATCTTGAGGGAGCACCCCAAATGTCACTTCTTCCTGCGGGGTTGCCGCATGTCTTGATCATATGCTCTCAGTGTGCTGTGGAATTTTCCAGAGCATGATTTGTAAATGGTTCTTTATTTTTGAGATTCCTTGATTAGCATCTTCTGTCTACATGGGGTGTTAGCTTCATGTTTGTGACAGTCCACTCTTGAATCTTCAACATGAAGAGCAGTTTTTGTCGGGTAAATAAGAGAGTGAATGCAATAAAAGAAACGTATTTCGAATAACAATTGTGCTCTCAATTCATAAACTCATTTGATTCCTAGCAGGATGGGGTTCTTAATTCTTTTGTTGTTTAGGATCCTGATTCATTTCCTTCTCACAGCAAATATTAGTATGAAACGATCTTTTCCCCCTTTTCTAGAGCTAGAATGAAATTAGGCAGTAAACAATGTGTATGAAAATCTGAATCTTCAGGGTACCAGGAAAAAAGACACTTGGAAATTGACACTATAGTAAAACCTATCAATATTCATGGCAGGGGAATGTCAAATAGAAAAAAGTTGAATTAACTTCAGATAAAATCAAAAGTGTGAATTTCATTAAAGTAATTTAAAATCATGAAAGCCTACAACACTATGTGATTTTGGCTCCCAGTTCCATGGAATATCTTTGTCAATAAAAGCGAGACTGATTCTAATTATGCCTTATTTTTTGTCATGCTATTTCACTATCTGTAACGATTCAATTTACTGATCATTAATATTTATTGAGCTTCCATAATGCTTAAAGCTGTATATTTGCTTAGATGATAATAAATTACTTCATGTGTGAATTTAATAAAATAAAATGTACAGTGCTGCGAGTGAGTAAAATAGGTTTGAAGAGTATTCTGCTCAGAAAAACATTGTCTAGAGCTTTGCTGTCCAATAGAGTAGCCACTCATTTGGCTGTTTAAATTTAAATATAAATTAATTATAAAATTAAGTGAAAAATGCAGTCTGTAAGATGCATCCGCCGCATTTCAAATGCAAAATCGCCATGCACGGCTTGCGTCTACCAAGCTGGACAGTGCAGACAGAAACTTTTCCATGGTCCCAGAAAGTTCCATTAGACATTGCTTATACAGGAGTTTTGTGAGCTGCATCCTTAAAACAAATCAACAGTATGCTTCATTGTTAAAAAAAAAAAAGAGTTAAACTGCATTAGCATGTTTGTAGGCAGCAAAGTCACAGTGTCGCAGGGCTCTTTTCTACTTCAGAAATTAGTTTCTGCCTCCTTGCTATGAAGCTTGAAGCTGAACTGAAAATCCTACGGGCTTTGGTGGCGAAGACAATCTCAGAGTAAACGTTTTTGGCTTCTCAACCCCACTGAAAACCCTGATGAAAGTTCCTTTCCAGGAAGAACATGTTCACTGATGCACAGAGTCCCTTCAATGACATGAGTCCATGAACTCCTAAACTTACCCCCCACTTAAGAATTCCTCCCTTTCACAAATTATGTGTAATAAAAATATTTTTGATTATGCAAAATCTCATCTAAAAAGTTTGAGACAACTCAGAATTATCAGTCTAGTGTTACGTGGCACAGCATTTGGACACATAATAAGCAGTGTGCAAATGTCTTAAAGCATTGTCTTTTCCTAGGAATGTTAAATCAAAGACTGTGCTGGCAGCATTGCATTCTGGAAAACCTTATTTTCACAGGTAGTACAGTGGTAAACTTAACGTAAAAGTGTAAGTTCCTGGAAAATGGAATATATATGAAATAACATCGATATATGTACAGGCGTTTTCATGCACTGTAGCCATTAACTATAATATCTTTTTAGGGTTATCCTGCTGACTGACTTCATGTTGAACTTTTAAATCTTTTATGTCTTTCCATCCACCTTCTGACATTGTGTTGAATGATAACTTATTTTCCTCTCATTGAAAAAAAGCTTTGATTCCCTGTGTGACTTAGTTTTATTTTTTATTTTTATTTTTTTTTTAATTTTATTTTGTCAGTATACAATGTAGCTGATTATTATATCCCATCACCGAAACCTCCCTCCCTCCTTCCTCTCCTCCCTCCCACCCAAGCGTGTCCTTTCCATTTGCTTGTTGTAAGAACTTAAAAAAAAAATTGTGGTTGTTATATCTTCCTCCCCCC
>NW_007784545.1:0-417 GCF_000696425.1 Galeopterus variegatus
GTAAATTGTGTACATAAATTATTTGAGTAAAAACTGTTTTGTTTGAATTTTGAGACTAAATTTAATCACTAGGCTTAAGAAAATTTTCATTTAACAGTTATTAAAAAGTACCAAGTACTAGTGACATAAAAAAGAGAGAAACATTAGCTATAAAGAACAGAACACTTAGATTCAGTTGCAATTATTTTCTACAAAATAGTGACATTACCATAACAAAAATTCTGCAGAAAATTAACAAACTGAAAAATAAAGAAAGAAAGCTGACTAAAATACTGGAAGTTGATAAGGTAATCTGAATATACTCTGTGTGCGTGTATGCATATCTATATGCTATGCTGATGTAAAGAACTGTTACTATTTTAAAACACAACTTTTCCTTAAGCCCATATGCCATAGCTATTTTTCTGCAACTTTCCA
>NW_007784545.1:2501-2789 GCF_000696425.1 Galeopterus variegatus
ATATTTATAAATAATGTAAGTCACAATTAAATGACCATTTTGATAAAAATGTTTTTAGCTTATATATTTGAAGTAGCTCTTTTATTCACCGTATTAGTTTTATATGCTATAATTCTATTCAGAATAACTATTTATGAAGACGGAATAACAAGGTACATGTCAACTTGATTAATATGTATTACACTTATTGTACACACACTTATTTGTAAAATATGACCCCAAATTGTTTTAGTATTATATACTAGATGTAATAGTAAAAAAAACTGGATAGCATGCACACATTTCTGA
>NW_007784546.1:0-2789 GCF_000696425.1 Galeopterus variegatus
TATCGTATATGGCTTTAATTATGTTGAGAAACTTTCTGTCTATACCTAACTTATAGAGGGTATATATCATGAATGAGTGTTGAATTTTATCAAATGCTTTTTCAGCATCAATAGAGATGATCATATGGTCCTTGTCTTTGATTTTATTAATATGGTGTATCACATTTATTGATTTGCGTATGTTGAACCAACCGTGCATCCCAGGGATGAATCCCAGTTGATCTGGTGAATAATTTTACATATGTGTTGTTGTATTCTGTTTGCTAGTATTTTACTGAGGATTTTTGCATCTATATTCATCAAGGATATTGGCCTGTAGTTTTCTTTCTTGGTTATATCTTTACCTGGTTTCGGTATCAGGATGATGTTTTCTTCGTAGAATGAGTTTGGAAGCTTTGCGTCTGTTTCAATCTTTTGGAATAGTTTGTAAAGAATCGGTGTCATTTCCTCTTTGAATGTTTGGTAAAATTCTGCTGTGAATCCATCTGGTCCCGGGCTTTTCTTTGTTGGGAGCTTTCTGATAACAGCTTCAATCTCCTTTATTGTTATTGGCCTATTCAAGTTTTCTATATCTTCTTGGTTTAATTTTGGAAGCTTGTGTGAGTCCAGAAATTTATCCATTTCCTCCAGGTTTTCGAACTTGTTGGCATATAGCTGTTTATAGTAGTCTCGGATGATTCCTTGCATTTCATTTGGGTCGGTTGTAATATCACCCTTTTCATTTCTAATTTTTGTTATTTGAATCTTCTCTCTTCTTTTTTTTGTTAGCCATGAAAGTGGTTTGTCGATTTTATTTATCTTTTCAAAAAACCAACTTTTTGATTCGTTGATCTTTTGTATTGTTTTTTGGGATTCAATTTCATTAAGTTCTGCTCTGATCTTGATGATTTCTTTCCTTCTGCTAACGTTAGGTTTGGATTGTTCTTGTTTTTCTAGTTCTTTAAGGCGCATTATTAGATTGTTCACTTGCCAACTTTCCATTTTTCTGAGGTAGGCATTTAATGCAATAAATTTCCCCCTAAGTACTGCCTTTGCTGTATCCCACAAGTTTTGGTATGATGTATCATTATTTTCATTAGTTTCAATAAATTTTTTTATTTCCTGCTTGATTTCTTCTTGGACCCATGTATCATTAAGTAGAATGCTGTTTAATTTCCATGTGTTTGTATACTTTCCAGAATTTTGTTTATTATTGATTTCTAGTTTTAATCCATTATGGTCTGAGAAAATACACGGGATAATTCCAATTTTTTTGAATTTGGTGAGACTTGATTTGTGTCCTAATATGTGATCTATCCTGGAGAATGATCCACGTGCTGATGAGAAGAATGAATATTCTGAGGTTGTTGGATGGAATGTTCTGTAGATATCCACCATGTCTAATTGGTCTAGGGTATTGTTAAGATCTTGTGCTTCTCTGCTAATTCTTTGCCTAGTTGATCTGTCCAATATTGACAGTGGGGTATTCAGGTCCCCTGCAATTATAGTATTAGTGTCTATTTCCTTTTTTAGTTCTAATAGAGTTTGTTTTATAAATCTGGGTGCTCCAACATTGGGTGCATACATATTTATGACTGTTATGTCTTCTTGATGCATCAGTCCTTTTATCATTATGTAGTGACCCTCATTGTCTCTTATTATGGTTTTTAGTTTAAAGTCTATTTTGTCAGATATGAGAATAGCTACTCCAGCTCGTTTTTCTTTTCTATTTGCTTGGAAGATCTTTTTCCATCCTTTCACTCTTAATCGATGTGAGTCTTTATGGGTGAGGTGAGTCTCTTGTAGGCAGCATATAGTTGGGTCAATCTTTCTTATCCAGTCAGCCAATCTGTGTCTTTTGATTGGTGAATTTAAACCCTTGACATTAAGGGTTATTATTGAGAGGTGTTGCTTTATTCCCAGCATTTAACTATTTTTTTGATTTTCTTGAGTGATATTTGTTCCTTGCTTTCTGCTTTGCTATTTGTTTTCTGTGTTTGTTGGTTCCTGAGGTTGCCTCTAGTGATTATGATCGTTTGTTTTCTTATCATGATAGTCATTTTTCTTATAGTAGTGAGCTTTTATTTTACTTGGATTGTTATGGCAGTGGTAATTATCTTCCAGGATCCAATCCCAGTACTCCCTTGAGAATTACTTGTAAGGGTGGTCGTGTGGTGATGAACTCCCGCAGTTTTTGTTTGTCTGAGAAATATACTATTTGCCCTTCATTTCGGAAGGACAGCCTTGCAGGGTAGAGTATTCTTGGCTGGCAATCTTTGTCTTTTAGTATTTTGAATATATCATCCCATTCCCTTCTAGCCTTTAGGGTTTGTGTTGAGAAGTCTGACGTTAACCTGATTGGAGCCCCCTTATAGGTGATTTGACCCTTCTCTCTTGCAGCTTTCAAGATTCTCTCTTTGTCCTTGAGTTTAGTACTGATTTATTCCTAGCATTTTATTGATTGTTTGGTTGTCTTAGATGTCTTTTGGTCCTTGGTTTTTGTTTTGCTGTTTGTTTTCTGTGTTTATTGGTTCCTTAGGTTGTAGATAGTGTTTTTGTTTGTTTGTTTTCTTTTCATGATTGTCATCTTTATTATACTAGTGGGTTTTGATTTTACTTGGATTGTTATGGCAGTGGTAGTTATCTTCCAGTATCCAATCCCAGTACTCCCTTGAGAATTTCTTGTAAGGGTTGTCATGTGGTGATGAACTCCTGCAGTTTTTAATTTGTCTGAGAAATATACTATTTTCCCTTCATTTTGGAAGGACAGACTTGCAGGGTAGAGTATTCTTGGCTGGCAATCTTTGTCT